>NW_007728492.1:166280-199939 GCF_000696425.1 Galeopterus variegatus
AAAAAAAAAAAAAAATTTTTTTTTTTCTTAAGCTTTTTCTCCACCTGGGGGGAAACTGACAGCATTCATAATTTCTTATTCAAAGAGTCAGTTGAAAAAGTAAAATATAGGGCCGGCCCGGTGGTGCACTGCTCCCGCCGAGGGTTCGGATCCCACATACAGACCGGTTCCCGCTCACTGGCTGAGCGAGGCGCGGGAGCAGCACCGAGGGTTGCGGTCCCGTTGCTGGTCCTGGTCCGGTGCGGGGGCGACACTGAGGGTTGCGATCCATTGCCGGACACGGAAAAAGACAAAAAAAAAAAACCTAAAATAATTTATAAAACAAGTTTGAAAAAGAAAAATCTGATTTTCAAAATGTATTATAAAGCTTGAGTATTTATGATCGTGTGGTACTGGTATAAAGATAGGCAAATATATCAAAGAATAAACACACATATATATGCACAAATGATTTAAGGTAATGCAATGGAGATAAGTCTATTGAACAAATACGGCTGGGTCAACTGAATATTCATATACAAAAAAGATGTTGGATATATACTTCACACAATATATCAAAATTAATTCAAAATAGATCATAGACGTGCCTGTAAAACCAAAGCTATAAAACTTCCAGGAGAAATCATAGGAGATATCACTTGCAACCTTAAGTTATTAGGTAAGTATTTCTCAACAGAACACCAGAAATACAATACATAAAAGAAAAAAGGATAAATTTAACTTCACAAAAATTAAAAACTTTTGGTCATCAAAAGACAGTAGAAGAACGAAAAGACAACCTAGACACTGGGAGAAGACACTTGCAAAGTACTGAGAAAAAATGCTTGCAGATACGCACATACCTGATAAAGGACTTATATCTAAAATATATAGACAATGATCAAAACACAACAATAAGAAAACCACCAAATTTTTTAAATGAACAGAATTATCCCATCCCACAAACATGTAAAATGAAAAAAATAAAATACAAAATAAATAGACAAAAGATTAAATACTTCAACAAAAAAGATATACAGATGGTAAATAAGCACATGAAAACATGTTCAACATCATTATTAGAGAGGGAAATATAAAGTAAAACCACAATGAAATACTAGTATACACCTATTAGAATGGCTAAAATTAAAGACTGCCCTTACCAAGTGCTGGTGAGGATGTAGAAAAACTGGAAGTCTCATATTCCTGGTAGGAATGTATAATGGTACAATCACTTTGGAAGACAATTTGGCAGTTTCTTAAAAAGTTAAATATACTCTACCATATGATTCCACTCTTTGGTATTTATGCAAGGGAAAGGAAATATAGTCATGTGTCCATAGGTACATGAATGTTCACGACAGCCTTATTTGTAATAGTGAAAAGCTAGAAACAACCCAAATGTCCATCAACAGGAAAACATAAATTGTGGTATTTCCATACAATGGATACTGCTTAGCAAGAAAAGGAGCAAACTATTGTTACATTTGATAACTTGGACGAATCTAAAAAGAATTTAGCTGTGTGAAAGAAGCCAGACAAAAAAAAGAGGACATAATGTATGACTCCATCTGTATAAATCTCTGGAAAATGCAAACTAATCTATAGTGAAAGAAAGCTGATCAATGATTGCTTGACAAGGGGGATGGAGAGGGGTGGGACGGAGAGATTACAAAGGGGCATGAAGAAATTTTGGGGAGTGATAGATAAGTTCATGATCTTCATGTGGAGATAGAAAGCTTCTCGTGCTCTCCTCTCTTCCTCTCCCAAGCAAAGGAAGGTCAGAAATCGTACCAGAAGACTGGGTTGAAGTTGTGCCAGGGAAAGTAGACTTTAAAAAGTGGGGGTGGGGGGGGTGGGGGAGAGGGTGGCTCACCAGAGAAAAATTTATCTTTCAAACAAATCCTGCTGCTCTTCTACTACCTGCCACCTCCACTCGGTGCCATGAATCTCAAAACTGTCAGGTTGCTACCAGGTGCTCAAACTAGTCCCCACACTGAGGTGGGACAGGATAGCTTCTCTTTCTTCCCCAAACCAATCAAAATCCCAACTCTACAAATACATCTGGCTAATGCTCCTTATTTAAACCTTAGAATCTCATCAAATAGATCAATTCTATACTTATTAAATACCTACCTACAGTGGGGTTATATAAAAATGAATCTACAGTGGGGTTATATAAAAAAGAATCTCCCTTCCTGATCTAAAATATTGGACATCATCTTTTCTCTATTCCAAACAAGTTTGTATAGCTTCCTCATACACACCCTGCTATGAACTGAATGTCTGTATCTTCCCCCACCAAAATTCATATGTTGTAACCCTAATCCCCAATTTGATGGTACAGTACTTGGAGAGTGGGCCTCCGGGAGGTAAACAGGTCTGAGGGTGGAGCACTCACAATGGGATTAGTGCTTGCATATGAAGAGAGCTTGCTTCTTCTCTGTCCCCTCCCCACGTGAGGACACGGCAAGAAGGTGGCTGTTTACAAGTCCGAAAGCAGGTCCTCACCAGAATCTAACCATCCTGGCACCCTGATCTTAGACTTCCAGCCTCCAGAACTGTGAGAAATAAATGTTTGTTTTTTAAACCACTCCATCTATGTATTTTGTTACAACAGCCAGAGCAGATTAAAATACACACCAAGAAATTTTGGCCACCTACAGTCCAAATTCAACACTAAAATGAATATTAAACTGGCAGCCCCAAATTGGTGTAAGTGACCACCTTAGACTAGGATTCTATTTAGTTATATTTAAAACTCCATTTGGGGTAACAAGAAAAGACTACCAATTCAAATAAATCTTAAATTTTTCATTGAAAGAAAGAATATGGAAAAAGGTACTTTGAGGTATTCTCTCATTTCCACAAATTGAGTAAAAACTAAAATACTGAAATCCACAAACCATCACTACTCCACGACTACCCAGAGTTGGCATTTCAACCAGTGCTGGACACACTCTTCCCAAAAGCTCAGCAAAACAGAAAAGGTGTAGGGTGACAACACAAATAAATTTTAAAAGAAAACCACAAATAATATCGAGACCTCTTTTAATTTAACGGGACTTTTTTCTACAGTCCACATACTTCAAGAGCTATAATATGATAGATTTGTTTTAAAAAGTTCTTTGTGGAATAATGGAAAGAACAGTGTCCCAGTACAATGACTCAAATTCAAATGAGACTTACTAATTCTTGATTTTAAAAGGATTCTCTACAGTCTTGGGCACAGATTAACTATAAAATAGGAATGCTACAAGAACGTATAAGCAAATGTTTATAAAGCACATTGTAAAGCCAAGAAGAAAGCAGAGAGTCATCCTTGATTCCTCCCTGTCTCTCCCAACCTGCAATCATCAAGCCCAATGGATTAATAAACTAAATATCCCTATCCCCATTATTCCTATCCTAGATGGAGTCACTGGCACTGTCCACGCCATGGCGGAGTCCTGAAAAGAATAGCTTGAGCTGCCCTCTCCGAGTTGGTAAGGCCGCTGGAGGGAGAGCTGCTTGCAGGGCCATGGCTACGAGCACTTGCTTTCGCTGTAAGGATCTCTGCCTCGGCACAGTGGTACTGCTTTTACTTTCTCTTTTGATGTTTTTTTGGTCAGCGTGGCAGTTTCCTGAGTTTCCAAAAGATGCAGAAAATGACACACAAACAGTTATTGTCATAAAATTAGATAGTCCCACCAAAGATCCAGGAAGATTGAACAATTCCAAATTGTCCCTTTTGAGTCAATTAATTATGCCAACAGATGTTTCAAAAACATCGGTCACGATTAATCATGAGCAATTGCCTTTACCAGAGAAATTAATAAATAAAATAAGTCCCCATCCTCTTCCCACCATCTGGGTAAATGGTTACATGGGATATAAAATGAGAAAGGGAAAAATTTGGTACCCTCCCAGGGGACGTCCAAAGTATGATCTAAGTTGGCAAACATAATTTACTGGAGATTGTATTAATGGCAAGAAAATGGTTGGCATTAATGAGAAATTATATGATTGGGATAAATTAAGTATATGGGAATGAAACCATAGAACCCCCTTTACTTGGTGGTGTCCAGTTTTAATAAATCATTAAAAATCAGGTATTGGGATAAAAATATATGCTGTAAAATTATTAAACCTGCAAAATTAGATCTTAGAAGAATAAGAGAGTGCACCTAGTTTTGTGAGGGATGGTGCTGTGCACAAGGACACTTTAACATTTAGATCAAGATTACAGGGCCACAGCCAATGCATAACCTCAAAATGTGCATGATAATGCTGCTCAAATATCCATTGTTCCTTTTCATTCCATTAGAACATAATCATTAGACCCCCATTAGAATTTAAATGTTAGCATTGTTCCTTTTAGCAAATTTGTACTTACATTTAACAATAGTCATAGGTCATATGATAGTACTGTCTATCACTTTGTAACCGCAATAGCTTCCACCCTGTTAACAGGGTAGATATTAACCACAGCTTGCCAACAGGAAAAGGTCACAGGTTAACTTCAGGACAATGAGAAGATGGTCCCGATCTGATAACCTGATACCAAAAGGAGGAAGCACAAACACCTGAGACGTGCTGACAAAAGGAAAAACCTGGCTCCCCCCACCCCAACGTCCTTTTTGAATTATTGACTCAAGCTTGCTGATGTAATAAAAATAGTACCCAAAGCCCCCCTACAGAGCTGTAAATTTAAATAAAAGGCATTGTCTCATGCTCTACTGGGCTCCAGCTCCAAAGCACTGCCAGCCCGCAGAGAGAGAATGTGCATAGTGATGCATTGAGGTCTCCGCCTGTGTTTGTTATTTTCGTCGACCCTCTCCATCCCTTTTCAGGTACCCACCCCTCACTGAAGCTGGACTTCAGCAAGTCACCATCACCTTTGCCCTAGGCCAAGGATCTGCAGGGATAAGCCTGTGAGCCAAATCCAGCCTACTATCTATTTTTATAAACAAAATTTTACTGGAACACAGTCATGTCCATACATAGTCTTTGGGCAACTTCACACTACAATGGAAAGGTTGAGCAGCTGTGACTGTGTGGCCTGTAAAATCTAAAATATTTATTATCTGGCCTTTTATAAAAAAATTTTTCCGGGCCGGCCCGGTGGCGCACTGGATAGTGCGCCGCTTGGGAAGCGCGGCGGCGCTCCCGTCCGAGGGTTCGGATCCCACATACAGACCGGCTCCCGCTCACTGGTTGAGCGAGGCGCGGGAGCAGCACCGAGGCTTGCGAGGAAGAGCCCTGGGCTCCGTGGCAGTGAGCAGCGGGCCATGGGCCAGGCAGTGGGCCCTGGGCACCTCATGAGCAAAAGAGAAGAAGGGAGGAAGATGATCTCAGACACAGTAGGCCACAGAAGATCAGGCAAGCATCCAGGACGAAGAGGGGGAGGGCTTCAGAAGCTCGATCTATTTTGTAAATAAATAAATAAAAAATTTTTTCCAAACCTAGGCTAAGTAAGCTATTAAACAATCCTCTGACCAGTCTCCCTACCACTCATTCAATTCACTCTCCAAACTGCAGCCTGAGTGAAAGTTTTAAGGACAAAAATCTGTTCATTCATTTTTGTGCAAAGATAAATCCAACTCCTTAAGGTAACTTCCTGCTAACTTTTCCAAACTCATATCTTGTCATTACACAATTTGACCCTCATGTTCCAGTTATTTTATTTTAATCTCTTCAGACTCACCTTGCTCTAACCTTTGGACCTTCAGCATATAGTATTTCCCCCACCTGGGACACTCTACCTTCCCCCTTTCTCCTAACTAACTGCAGGTCACTATTTCAGTTCTCCATGTAAATGTCATTTTCTCTGGGGAAGTCTCTCCTGACCCCTTGGGCTGGGACTGGGTGGTCCTGAACTTCCTCCATCACTGACCTCATTAGACTCTAATGCATATTTAACTGTCAAGCTAGATCACAAGCTGTACAACAGCAGAGAAAGGCTCTGCGATGTTAACTATGTTACCCCTCGCACCAAGCAGAGCACTTATAAATTTTTGTTTGAATAAATTTATCCTTTGCATCATGTTCTGAGAATCCAAAGAACTTTGCCTCCATGATTTACCAAAGACAATCAGGCAGACCTAACCAATGAAGATAAATAAGTCATTTATAACTGTTTACAAGCAGACTAAGTTTACACCAAAATCTAAATACCGAGAAACCTACCAAAAGATGATTTCTTCTGAGCACAACTATTTATGTGCTTACTAATATATTACCAGAGAAAACCCGGATCTTAGAGCTTAAGTATAGTTCTAGATCATGTTTAATGAAAATTCAATAAAACTAATCAAACCCAAAAAGGTATTGTCTCGTTACCTGTTCTTCCCTCTCCTTTTCTTTGGTCTTACTTCTGTGGACTCTAGCAGCAATGGCATCCTGGGATGGAATGGCAGAGACTTGATGCAGTGGCATGCTCATCCCAGCCTCCTGTCTGGTTGTCTTCTTTACAGAAGAGAGTCTCCACTGGTAGGGTCATTTTGGGCCATGGACTTCAAGCTGAGAGAAAGTGAAGAGAAGAGAAAAATAAAGTTTCACTTTGAAACCCTTCCTGAAGATTAGGGTCCACAAAACAAAGAATATCAAGTCTATATAAATAACAAATTAGAACTAGTAGCCATTAATATGAGTACCTAAAGGCTATTATATCTCAGCCTGTTACAATTAACCATGAAGCTGGTGGATGATGGAGCCTATAAAAACTAAACAAGAAAACATACAAACAAAAAAACCCCCTAATTTCTTATCCCCCTGAAGAGTGTTGAGGGGGTCACTTGCTTAGCTTTCTGTGGATTCCATGAGAAGCAAGTTAGCCTTACCCTATACTGACTGCCTGAGGGTACTAACCCAGCCCCTTGCTATAGATGAGATGCCCGCCAACCTCACTGAGGCTTAATCCCCACTGTTAACTGCTGAGGGTGGGAAATCCTATTCTGGTGGTTAAAGGGTGGAGTCTTGAAGAAGTGATTAGATTCTGGGTCCCAGTCATAGTAAATGGATTAATAATGGTGGTCAGGGGCGTGGTTCTGAGGGCTTTAAAAGGAGAGCACATGACAGGTTAGTCTCTGCTCCACCATATTCTGCCATGTGAGACCCCTGCATTCCTGTAAAGCCACCACCAAGACCTCACCAGGTGTGTTCCCTAGACTTTGGACTTCCCAGCCTCAGAAACTGTAAGCAATAAATTTCTTTTTCTTATACATTAACCAGTTCCATGTATTTTGTTATAAGCAACAGAAACAGACTAATACACCCCTAGACAGCTAACCAGGCCCCTGGACAGTGTTGTTTGCTACACATGGACTGTGAGCGTGGAGTCAGGGCCAGAAGGAAGAAGCTGCATGTGTCTCTGCATCTGCATGGGTCATATGTGCTGGGCACACAGATAGGCAGGCTATCTCCTAAGCCATGACAGGGTTTTTAATTTTTGGCTTTATTAAATGTTTGCAAAATCAAAATGATATCACTTTAAAACTTGTCCTTGGGAAAAACAGATGATACAGTGGCAAATGTAGGAAAATCATCTATTTTGATGATTTATTATTTATTATTTACTAATACTAAAACAACTAATCCCTGACTTTATTATGAACAAAATTAATGATGTCTAGGCTAGGCAGAAGATCAATGCTAATGTTTTTAGTTTCTTTTTAAAATCATTACCCTTTACAAGCTTTTAATTCTTTTGGTATCAATAATAAACATGCCAATTTACAAGGCTAAGTTCAGCACTCATTTAAATGTCCAAATTACTTCCATTTTCTAATTGCTGTGTTTCTCAAAGTATTGTCTGGAGACTCACGAGACACTTTCTGAGAGTCCACAGGATCAAGCTATTTTTATTATAGTATTGAGATGTTGTCTTTTTTCTCTCATTCTCAAGTGTCTGGTGGTCTTTGTCAGATGTCAAGTGATGTGTGATGTCATCACTCTAACAGGTCATAGAATGTGCTTGTACAAACTTATGTATTAAAATTTTTTCAGGGCCGGCCCGTGGCTCACTCGGGAGAGTGCGGTGCTGATAACACCAAGGCCATGGGTTCGGATCCCATATAGGGATGGCCGGTTCACTCACTTGGGAGAGCGTGGTGCTGACAACACCAAGTCAAGGGTTAAGATCCCCTTACCGGTCATCTTTAAAAAAAAAAATTTTTTTTTTTCAGCTTAGGGCCGGCCCGGTGGCACAATGGAGAGTGCGCCGCTTGGGAGCGCAGCGGCGCTCCCGCCGAGGGTTCGGATCCCATGTGGAGACGGGTTCCCGCTCACTGGCTGAGCGCAGTACGGGCGCGACACTGAGGGTTGTGATCCCGTTACCGGTCAGTAAAAAAAGACAAAAAGGGAAAAAAAAAATTTTTTTTTCAGCTTAAATTTACATAGGTGAAATATTAATAGGTATTATTCAAAAAAAGAAGAGCTCACTGGGTCTTCAATACCTATAAAGAGTACCTGAACCAAAAACTTTAAGAAATGTTCTAGAGGCTGGCCAGTTAGCTCAGATGGGTAGAGACAACACCAAGTTCAAGGGTTCAAATCACTGTACTGGCCAGCTCCCAAAAAAAAAAAAAAGAAAGAAAGAAATATTCTACAGGGAGTTCCTCTACCCTCTTCACAGTCTGTTGCCTAGTTTGCATTGTTGCTTTATGAATATTGCATTAAAGTGGAATTTCTTGCCAAAAAAAAAGTGAAGAAAAACAACTGAGCTAAAACATTTTTCGGATTTCCAAGAGTGAGATTAGCATTTTATATTTATATTCCTATTTATATATAAATAAGTTACAATGACACAAATGCTTGGTCTTCAAAAATGATAGAAAATGAATGTCTAGAGGAAGAATTGTAACATTTTTTTCTCTTTTGAGATAAGATGGGAGCACGTGTAAGAGGCTGGTAGATCAGGTACGTGTATAATCATAGATTAATTTTCCACTGGCTACTTAAGTTTATAACATAGCAGTGTCACCATTTATTATACAAATATTTTTGAAGTTACACTTGTTTTTCATGATCAAGCATTCATCTTGATATAAGCAGCAATCTTTCCTTAAAAATGCTGCCCTTGAGTCCACCTAATGGTAAAATCAGAGGTTAAGAAGTCTAAGTTAAATTGGTATCTATGATCCAAAAGTCTTAACTTTCCAAAAGTCTAGACTCTGTAGGCCAACTTTTGGCAAACTTTTCCTGTAAAGGACAAGATAAATATTGTAGGAGCTGTGGGACAAATCTGTTCCAGCTACTCAACTCTGCCATTATAGCACAAAAGCAGCCATAGACAGTATGTAAATGAATGAGAATAGTTATGTTCTACTAAAACTTTATTTATAAAAACAGGTGGCAGGCTAGATTTGGCCCGCAGGCCTGTTGTTTGCCAAACACTACTCTAAAAGGTTTTCCCCAGGGATGCAGGGGAAGAAACTGTCCTCCCTCAGGTCTCCAACTTGGGTTTTCTATTGTTTTGAACCCAACCAGAAGTCCAAGGAAGCATTCCAGAATGCAAGGAACCATAAAAAGGCTGCCCTCAAGCAAAATAATAGTGTAGCATAAGCTGTCTTTTAGGATTCCAGGCACCTCACCCTTTTCCTTATTTTCTCCTATATTCCCCCAAAGTGCTTAGTGATTGAATTGTATGTTCTCTCTCCCCCTACTGCCCCCACTAAGATATATCAAACTTTGTATACAAAACCAATTAAACACATATTATACACAAGTTTAACATAGTAATGTGTCATGCAGTTTGAATTTAACAGAGGATGCAAGCCTTAAGCCAAAAGAATAAACTGGGGATTTTCATCTATGAAACATATATTGGGGGTGACAAGGAGGGTAAACTGAGGCCTGACAACCCTAAGGTCACATCTGACAAAAAGCCACTTATTCCACCTTTCCCAAAACTCTGCTCTGGACCAAAGGTTAGTGAGGCTGATCCCACCTCTGACAGTGTCACTAACCAAGCAGAGGAGCACCAGGACTCATGAAATGGATGCATTCACACAACTCTCGAATCAACAAGGAACAGGAAAGAACAAGAAACTGGAAGGAATTCACATGTATGAAAAAATAAGCTAAAAGAATATTCTGTTTTCAAAAATCTAGTTTTGTAACAGGTGGATGACAGGTGATAACCAAAAAAAACAGGAAAATTGAGTAGGTGATGTTATTGTCTAGATATTATACATCACTTATTCTACTCCAAGCCTTTGATGAGGATGGCACACGATGGAGCACTGTGTCCAACAAATGGTCTAGATGTTTGCATTCAAGAACATTATACAAGACAAGAGGGACTTACTGCTGAGTTGCCTTACAAACTCTGAGAGATCACAACAGTCTGTGGTGAGCAGTTTTCTCATCACTAATGCATTCAAGTCCCCTGTCACAGATGACAAACTCAGCCTCTTGAAATACTTAGTCAAACTAACCATGACCAGAACTTTGCCACATATCATGCCAATAACTGCCTGTGGTGCTTCTGATATAATCATCATTATTACATCATTGGTACATGCCCATGACAAGGCCTAGAAAGGACTATTTATGCCAGAGAAACAGAAATGCAAGAAGGTTTTAAATTTTTTGCAGAGTTTTGAAGGACCTCCCTCCTTAAAGCCATTAAAGCTACTCTTCTGACATGTGCCCCCACTTCCAGTCAACAGACTTGTAATTTTGCCTGAACAATCCTTCTATGCAGACATATTTAGGATAAAAATAAGTTTATAAACAAACCACAAAACAGACTATGTGAAGGTTCATACGAAAACCATAAAGCAGGTATTGCTCATACTATTTTCTTTGCATACTTCCCACATATCTGTTTTATGCCAATCCAATTAATCTTTAAATTAAGAGCAACAGTTAAACCTCTGCCCTGTGCCTGACAATCCAGGCATGAAGACTTCAATTCCATTAATGCTAACTTGCAACATGCAGCACATCTAATATAAACATCCATATGTAGAAGAACTGAAATGCCAAAGCTGGATGTTTAAGAGTCTGGAAATGGATATTATATGTTCACGGATCAAAAGACTTAATAATATTAAGACAATAATTCTCCCCAAATTGATCTAAAGAGTCAAAGCAATCCTTATCAAAAACCCAGCTAACTTTTTTGCAGACATTTGACAAGCTAATCCTGAAATTCATATGGAAATTCAAGGAATCACAGAATTACTAACACAACCTTGAAAGAGAAGAACAAAGCTGGAGGACTTACACTTCCCAACTTCAAAACTTACTACAAAGGAAGAGTAACAAAGACAGTGTGGTACTGGAATATGCAAGAGGTCTTCAAAAAGTTCATGGAAAGGTTTGAGCTGCCTTGTAACACCAAGGTCATGGGTGCAGATCCCCATACCAGCCAGCCACATAAAAAAAAAATTTTTTTTAAAGGTTTGCATTATCTTTTAATTCCATTTTTCCACAAACTTTTTGAATTGTCCTCATATAGATAAATGGGACAGAATTTAGAGTCCAGAAATAAACCCATTAGCTATGGTCAACTGATTTTCAACAAGGGTGCCAAAACTATTCCATGGGAAAGAATAGTCTTTTCAACAAACAGCTGGGGAAACTGGATAGCCTCATGCAGAAGAATGAATTTGGATCCCTTCCTCACACAAAGAAAAAATAGACAATTACACATCATCTAAATAAAAACTTACATGCATTCAAAGATGCTTCAAGAAAGTGAAAAGACAACCCACAGAACAGAAAAAAATTTTTGCAAATCATGTACCTAATAAGGAACTTATATCTAGAATATATTAAAAAAAACTCTCCAACTCAATATTAAAAGACAAGTAGCCCAATGAAAAATGATTTACTTAACATCATTAGTCATCAGGAAAATGCAAATCAAAACCATGAGATTCAGATAGGAGGTGTTGGGCTTTCTTGGGCTCAGATTACAGGACACATTTCTGAGTCTCAAGCCATTCCCCAAGGTCTCAGGCCCCTCTGCTGGGCCCTTCCCTAGAAAAAGTTACTGTTGTTAGTTAGACCTATTTCCAGCACCAACAAGGGGAAAGTGAGACCTCAGCCTTATGCAAATCCAGTGGCTGGGCATGCTCAACAGAAAGGGCTTATATAACCCTGGTAGCTGGGCATGCTCAGTGGAAGGGAGTTTATCCTTTGAATGACCTTCCACTAGGGGTGCTAAAGAGAATTGACTATTCTTGAATATGTCTGGTGCATGTGACAGAATTTTACAAATGAACCTTCTCCCAAAGGAGACCAACTGAGCATGTGCAAGACTATGTTACATAACTGGGAACCACCCCCTTAATTGAATATTCATTAGATAGCAGAACTATAAAAACCAAATCCCAGCAGAAGGCAGGGTTGTTGCTCACCTTCCTGGGGCCAACCCACACTTCACCAGCTGAGGTGTGTGTGCTTTACTTCTCTGTATTAAGTTTACTTTTAGCAGGGGGCTGCTCACTCTCTTAAGCCCTCTGCACTCCGTTCTAAACTTTAAGTGTGTATTTCTTATTTTTGTATTAAACTTGGTTTGGGACTGCTCAGTCTCTGGAGCTAGGCCACACTCTCTGTGTGGAACTTGTATTTCTTATCTGTTACATTAAACCTGTTCTCACTTTCTCCTGTGACTCTGCTCTTGAGTTCTTTCCTGTGGCAGAGTCAAGAAACTGGTAAGAGGACGTAGTGGGTTGAGGCTGACTACTGGACTTCCCAGATCCTTCCGCCGGCATAAAGATATCACTTTATGTCCATAACTAAAGACTAATAACAAGTGTTGGCAAAAATGTGGTCAGACTGAAACCCTTGTATGCTGCTGGTGGAAATGTAAGCAGCTGCTTTGGAAAATAATCCGGCTCTTCCTCAAAATGTTAAATATGTTACCATATGACCCAGGAAATTCACTCCTAAGGTATACATACCAAAGGGAAATAAAAACATTTGTCCACAAAAAAACATGTCACTAATGTTCATACCACATTACTTGTAACAGCCAAAAAGTGGAAACAACGCAAGTATCCATCAACTGGTAAATGGATAAATACAATTGGTATATCCATTCAATGGAACTCTATTCAGCAATAAAAAGAGATGAAATACTGATACATGCTGCAAGATGGATGAACCTTGAAAACAGTCTGCTAAGTGAAAGAAGTCAGTTGCAAAGGACCATATATTATATGATGACATTTGTATAAAATGTCCAGAGTAGGTAAATGTATATATAGGCACAGAAAGTAAAGTAGTGGTCGCCAAGGGCTACAGTGGGAATGGGTAAATGGGAGAGGGTGACAGCTAAAAGGGTTTCTTTTTAGGGTAATGAAAATGCTCTAAAATTGACTATGGTGATGACTGTATAACTCCTGAGTATACTAAAATTCATAGAATAATACACTTCAAATCAGTGAATTATAATGTATGTAAACTATATCTCAATAAAGCTATTTAAAAAAAGAATATGGGGCTTCCAGTCAAGATGGTGAAATAGACAGTCCCCAGCATCACTCTTTCCCACAAACAACCAATTTACAAGTATAAAAACGCAACAACAGCCAAGCTGGGGTCACTAGAGCTCAGGGGAAGAGAAGGAGAGACCTACAGAGTGCATGAAGGCGGGAGAAGTCACGATGAGAAAAAGAAAAAACTACTTGGAGCGTTTCAGGCCATGGCTGCTTTAAAGACGGAGCTACTGAGCACACGGAGCAGGAGCCAGAAGAAGCCACAGTTGTGCCCTTCAGATGGAGTTGCTTGGAGGCAGCAGGGAAGAAGAGGGCCTTGGTGACACCCAGACCAGCAAGACCACTAAATAGGGTTCCCGTGGACCCACAAAGAAGCAAGGAGGCACAACAACTGAAAAAAAGGAGCCACTCAGAGGCCAGTGTGTCATCACAAGGGACCAGCGCACAGCTTGTCCCATGGGAAGTGTTTGCAGCATGGGCGGTGGGGGAGATGGGCCCGCCAGGGGAACACTAGGGCACAGCAAGGACAGATGACTGGCACCCAATCAGTGCAGGACCATTCAGAGGAGACTGGTCAGGAATACAGAATTGCATGGGGTGCAGTTTGATGAAAAGACTCAGGCCCAGATCAGAATTTCTACACAACCCAGGTGCACCAGGTCACCAGAGAGCTGGAATTACCTATAAGGTCAACCATTAAAACCTGAGCTGCACAAAAAGCTTTCCCTAAAGAAACAGCAGCAGAGCAGCAATTTAGTTCAATCACACAGCTCAAATACTGGTCCCCACAGGAATTTCCCCCATTTTAGAAGTAAACAAAGGACAAAAAATTAGTTCCGGCCCCAACGGGGTCCTGAGGTATGGAGCTAGGTCCCCCCGACCCCCGCCGCCAATGAGGCACACCGCCAGCACCAAGGAGCATGCCCAAAACATCACCTCCGTGTGGGTGGCCCACCATAGCCACCACAATAACCACAGCTGCTGCAGAAGTGGCTAGACACCACAACCACCACACAGATGGTCTGCCAGCCATTGGAGTGCATTGACACAAGGAGAGTCATCAGCAGAGACCAAAGAAAAGAAGAGGATGTCTTTCTCCACAAAGTCCATTCCAAAGTTACAGAAAAAGCATCTGCTCTGCGTAATATTGGGGGACCTGAACACACCTCTCAGCAATGGACAGATTATCTAGGCAACAAATCAACAGAGCAACCATTGCTCTTTCAGGAGAGAAGAAACCTAGTGTTATCAGAGGTGGCAGAGAGGGATAGGGAGAGTTAGAACAAGGGGCATAAAGAATAAGTATGATTTATAATAATATATAGGCTAGTAATATTGATTTGATCAACATGTCAATGTTGAACCCCCAAAATATGTCTAATCAAATACGATTCAATAAAAATTTAAAAAATAAATAAAATAAAAAATTTTAAAAATATGGATATAATTAAAGTGGATAACTAACCTAGAGAAAATTTTTATTTTCCTTTGTTCTATTCCTAATGTAATTTATCCAGACTTCATGGAGATGGCCAGTGTTACCCTATCTGACCCCGGTGTTGAGAAAGGCAATAGAAAGAGCACAAAATCACAATCAGAAAAAGTCAAGTCCTGGCTCTAATTGTGTGACGCTGGGCAATATGATCAATTTCTAAACTCTAGTACCCTTGTCTGTAAAAGAGATGGGTAATAATCTCTACTCATTTCACAGGATTACTGTGAAGATCAAGTAACACTGTGTCCACGTGCACAAATGTAAGGGCTTCTAACCGGAGCACATCTGCCATCAGGCTCTCCCAGGCATTCGCAGTGATTCCTCTCACTGCACCACAAAGGCTCTTTGTCTGCTTTGTCTTTCCAGTCCTATTTTCTGTCCCCCTGTGCCTCAGTCCAACACAAGATTTATACAACTGGGCCCTCAAATCCTCTCTGACATTCATTTAGACCTCTAGGCAGCTTGACTATGAGGAGAACATCAAGGCTGACAATGCCATCCCTAATAAAGAGAGTGAGAGGAAGGACTGATCTCAAAGACAACTAGTGTGGCTTTAGATGGTCAAGATAAATGAAGGATTGTGCCCATTCCAGCAACAATGTTGTAGACAAATACAGCTGACAAAGTGGGAGCCATGAGGAGACAATGATGCCAGTCACAGCCTCCCTGAGGAACGGTCACCCCAGGAATGGTCCAAATGCCTCCCCACACCCTTGTTCACAGAGTGGCAGGCTCCAGCAGCACCTGCTCCTCCTCTTGTGAGTTGTATCTTAACATCCTGACTAGTGCTGTTAGAATAAACAACTTTAAGTTAAACCTGTCTTTATCAGAAGTATATTTCATATAAAAAATAAAAAGCCTGTGCACAGCTGCTAGCAGATACAGAAAAAGAAAAAGCAGCAAGGAGTGAGATCAGTTGTAGATACCAGCATTGAACTGTGGGCCAGATTCAGAGCAGTGGATGTGGAGAGCAGAGAGACCATTTGAAAAGGAGGACTAACTAGTAAGGGGTCCAAACCGTTCCCTGGTTTCTGGCTATACATTCATACAGGACGCACAAAGGAGTGTGGGGAGAGAGGTGAGCTCACTGTGGACACACTAAGCTTCACCTGCCTGTGGGAAACTCAAGATATGTTTATAATGCAGACTGAGAGTCACCAGCATATCGTGACACCTGAACATACAGGAATAGAATTTGTTTTTCAAAGAAAACCTGTAGATCAGTCACTTCTGTCATTAGATGCTACAAACCAAATAATAAAATCTGACATCAATACAGAATTTTAAAATCTTTTAGAAAGCAGCAATGGAAAAATCCCTAACATTAAAAAACATTTATCTTCAAGCCAAAATTTGACATGGTCATATGGCAAAACTCTTAGAGGCATTCTAATTAAACTAAAAAGCAAAATAAGCACATCATCTCTGTTATTTTTTTAACATATGATCCTGCTAATGTAATAAGACCTAAAAGTAAAAGAATTTCATAGTACAATGGGAAAACTAAAGTTCAAAGGAATTTTCTAAGAACTATTGGAATCAGTTAAATACACAAACATTTGTATAAAATCAATAATGTATTCTGGTGTAAGAAATATATATATAAATATATTAATGTAACATTCCCGTATACCAACAAAGCAAAAAAGCATGAAATAGAGATAAATGATATAAAAACTACCTAAGAATTTCAAATGAAAAACATTCAGTGATTTTAGAGTATATTTTAATACTACAAAGATGTGTTCTCCCTAAAACATATATTTAATGTAAATCCAACCAAAGCCTAAGTAAGGCTTTTCATGTGAGAAAATGATCCTGAAGGGATGCATAAGAATAAATAAGCCAATCAAATAAAAATGTTGGGGAAGCAGCAATAGGAAAATGAATTCTGTGAAATATTAAAACATTATAAGGCAACTGTTATTAAACAACTAGGTAAAGGTCCAAGACCGAAAAGAGAGTCCACTGAATTACAGAGAAGAGAGAGACTGAATTATACAGAAGCTATAACAGCCAACGGAGGAAGCAATCCAAAATTATAAGAAAGGAACAAGTTGTTCAACAATAATGTTGAGATAATTTGTTAACATTAACTGGAAGGGGAAAAATATCAATTTAGACTCATTTTATTCATTGAAATAAAATTTTTTTTTTTTTTGTCTTTTTTGTCTTTTTCCGTGTCCAGCAACGGATCGCAACCCTCAGTGTTGCCCCCGTACCGGACCGGGGACCGGCAACGGGATTGCAACCCTCGGCGCCACTCCCGCGCCTCGCTCAGCCAGTGAGCGGGAACCGGTCTGTATGTGGGATCCGAACCCTCGGGCGGGAGCGCCGCCGCACTTCCCAAGCGGCGCACTATCCAGTGCGCCACCGGGCCGGCCCTGAAATAAATTTTGATGGATATAAAAGTTAAATGTAAAAAAGAAACACAGAAAAGCATAATAAAATTCGATTGCAAATTAATATATTAAAGAACTAAAAGGAGAATGACTTTTTAAACATAAAATTTTTAAAAATCACGAAAGAAAAATATTTGTAGATATGACTATACAATTAAAATCAAAATAATATACAGACAAATAAAGGACTGGAAAATATGTGTAGTACACAGGACAGAAAGTCAATATCTTTTTTACAGATGTTAATAGCAATAAATGTTCAAAAAACATTAAAATCCTCACAGATAAAAGGGCAAGGCATACGCACTGCCATTTCACAAATGAGGACGTAAAGCTAGTAAACGAAAGCATGGGCATCACTTAACATCTTAACAATCAAGGAAAGACATCGGCTCAGAGAACCCTTTTTTTTTTCCTCTACAGAATTCTACAAAAATATGGCAAAACCTGTCAATGACCAGTACGTGTTGAGCCTGTGTCGCATAGCCTTCTGGTAGCGTCATAAACTCAGAACGCCCATAGGGGAAACTGCTGAGCAACAGGGCTCAGAAACTGTGGAAAAGCTTACCTTTGTTAAGCTTAGCATGAAAAACATGCCAAAATATCCAAGCCCCAAAATTTGCAACATAACATTGTTTACAACAAAGAAAGACAAAGTAACCTCAATTTCCACAATTTGGGGCAAAGCTAAGTAAAATGTAATATTAATGTAGTTAAAAATGACAAGCAAGTTAAAAATTCAATAGAAGCATTAGAAAATTAAGTCATATAAATTGCCAAGAAAGTAGTACAAAAATACATGACAAATAATAAGAGATAGAAGATAGGATTTGTGGATAAAAGAGTATCTGCTAGGCTGGCTGGTTAGCTCAGTTGGTTAAAGCACGGTGCTGATTAACACCAAGGTCTAGGGTTTGGTCTTTGTTACCAGCCACCTGCCAAAAATAAAAAAGAATATCTCTTTATCAGTCCAGGAATTCCAACATCTGACCCAAAAGGGATCCAGAAAGAAGCAGGAGAGAACACAGAAGGAGGCAAATAATCAAAAATGATACAAGCCCCCACACTGAATGGCCAACCTAGCACATCGAATTTTTTTTTTTTTAAGTCCACACCAAGGTATAAAATTCTAAGACACCAGAGATAAAGGAAAATTTTAGAAAGAAAAATTTCCTAGCTGGGGGAGGAGAGATAGGAGTTCCAAAGGGATATAAATCAAAATGAAATTAGACCTCTCAACAGCACCAAATGGGTCCAAATGACAGAGGCATAATGTCTTCAAAATTCTGAAAGAATACTCCATCATGGAATACTACATCTAGCCAAACTATCGAACAAATGAGAAGCGAGAATAATGGTATATTGAGGCACGAGAGAAGTCAGAAAATAAATTTCCCATGTACCTTTTTAAAGGAGACTCCTGGAAGATACGCTCTAGAGCAAAATAGCTAAATCAAGGATAAGAAAAGCACAGAATGCAGGAAAGAGTCATAACTTCAGAGAGGCACCCAGCAAAAGCTACACAGTAGGCCTACTGAGTACCAGTACAGAGTGGAGTAGACACATGCAATATTTCAGGAGCAGGTTTCCAAAATACGAGAAGTCTCAACAAGGAGGATGGTATGACAGATAACATTACGGAGACCTAAGAAGAACTAAGGATATGTATAAGGAAGATGGGGAGAAGTGAGGTGGGGTATAAAAGAAAGTCAGAAGATATTATCTAATATTTATAAGTCAAGAAATAGGATAAGCATATTATTTGAAAACATGGACGCAACTACCAGAAGAAACAACTATAGGTTACATGCAGCTGCCTCTGGGTAGCAGGACAAGGACTATGGAAGAAGAGAGCAAAGGACTGCTGTTTTTCATCACAGGAGGTTGGGTACTACAATCTCCTAACTACAGTTCTAGAACTCAGGAAACTTAAAAAAAAAAAAAAAAACAAAGACAACTTAGCCTGCTTTTACTTACTTAACAGGAAGACCTGACCTTATATGAACTCCTACGGGGCCAAAACCTGACCAGAACTGATAGGAAGCTACTCATAAACTCTACTAATGCTATTAAGTGTAAATATTATACTTCAATGCAGAAGTAGTAATGTGTTTGATTAAGGGGTGTTACCGCAAGCCTCAATGGGGTATTCAATAATACATAGTATGTGTAGCAGGTTACCTTTCTAAAAACCTGCAAATTGCTAAATTCCAAAATAGTTCCAACCAAAGGGTTTTGAATAAGAGACTTTGGGCTTATATTTCATTTTTCAAAAAACTATGTACATGTATGACTCTCATTCTTTTAATTTTAAAGATATTTTGAACAAATAAATGGAGAGAAAGTATAAGAGAATAACAGGTAGGAAACTCATATGACTTTAAATGGATTAATACCTTTTCCACATATTTTCAAAAAGTAGCATTATACCTGGATCACTATTTAGGTAATAAATAAGGAGGTTCCCTTGTCTTGTTAAAATTTTAAAAAGGGAGAAAACTTCACTTGACTCCTTATCTATATCCTGCTATTGTCCCATCGCTCCTGCTCTTTTAGAAAGAGTTGTCTACACTCACCTTCAACATTTTTTCACTCTCCACACATTCCAACTAACTGCAATCTGGCTTCAGTAAAGTAAGGTCAACAATGCTCTCCATGCTGTCAAGCCTAAAGTACATTTTCCAGCCTACAATGTAGTTATTTGACTTAACACCTTTACTCTCTTTCCCAGTCTCTTCCCAGTCAGAAAATACTCTCTTCTTTTGACTTATGTGACACAACATTCTCCTAATTTCCCTATTTCTCCTTCATAGATCTGTCTCCTGTAGCACATTAAATGTTAAGATTCCTCAAAGCTCCATTTTACCCTCTCTGTTTCTCATTCTGTGCTCCCTTTTCCTGGGTAATCTAATCCCTAACTTTGGCTTTGGTGGTTTTTTGTTTGTTTGGTTTGGTTTGGTTTTTTTTTGACCACCCATGTGGATGTTGTTCAAAAAAAATATTGATAAATCAGACTTCACCAAATTTAAAACTTTTGCATGTTAAAAGACACCTTTAATAAAACTGAAGACAAGCCAAAGACTGGGAAAAAAATATTTGACAATCATATATCTAATAAAAGACTTGTATCCAGAATATGTGAAGAACTCCTACAACTTAAAAGACAAACAGCCTAATTTAAAAATAAGCAAAATATTTTAATAGACATTTTACCAAAGAAGATATATGAATAGCTAATAAGTTCATGACAAGATGATGCAAATTAAAACCACAAGATACTACTGTACCCCCACTAAAATGGCTATAATCAAAAATATTACGGGCCAGCCCGGTGGCGCACTGGATAGTGCGCCGCTTGGGAAGCGCGGCGGCGCTCCCGTCCGAGGGTAACTGTTTGATACAGAAAAATCGGAACCCTCACATACTCTATGGATGGTAAAAATGTAAAACAATATAGATACTTTGGAAAGCAGTCTGGAAGTTTCTTAAAAAGTTAAACATAAACATCATACGACCCAGGAATTCCAGTCCTTGGAATACATCCAAGAGAAACAAAAACATACATCTACACAAAGACACATACATGAATGTGTCACAGCAGCATTATTCATAACAGCCAAAAACTGGAAATATTCCAAATGTCTATCAATCAACTAGTGAACAGAAAAAAATGTGGCATATCCACACAATGGAATACTACTCAGCAACTGAAAGGAACAAACCAGTCATACACATTACAACATGGGTGAACCTCAAAACTTATACAAATTGAAAGAAATCAGGCGAAAAAGATTACATATTGTACGATTCTATTTTTATGAAGTGCCTTGAAAAGGAAAATTCATAGAAACAGAAAGCAGATCAGCAGTTGCCTAGTGAATTAACCGCAAATGGACACAAGGAAACTTTTGTGGGCAATGGAAATGTCTCAAACTGGATTATGATGATGGCTGCACAACTCTAAATTCACTAACCTAACTGAATTGTATATCCTTGTAATACATGAATTTCATGGTCTCTAAATTACACCTCAAGAGTCTTGTTTAATACAGCCTGACAAGGCCCTATGTGGTGTGAACCCTATGTACCTATCCAACTTCATTTTGTAACACCCTCTCCCTCTACGGTCCAGTCCTCTCAGACCTCCCAGATCCTTCCTACCACAGGGCCTTTATATATATATATATATACTGTTCTCTGCCTGCAGTGCTCTTCCTTCCCTCATGATCTAAGTAACTCTTACTCAACCACCCAAACATCTTCGGGAAGAAAATCACACATTTATAGGTCTTTACAGCATCAATGAAGAACCTTTATTTCATTAATAATTATCACGAATGGAATTCTACATTTATTGAATTTTTTAATTAATGACTTCCTCCCCTACTGGGCTGTAAGCTCCCCAAAGGCAGAGATCATATCTTGTTTTGCTCACCTTTGCATATCTCTCTCTCCCCACAGCCAACTTCTCCCCAATGCCTAATCATATAAGATCTATTCAATAAATGCTGATCAATCTCCCTGAGACAGCAGCCAGAATCGGGTTGAATTTCATTTGCAACTCAAACTATTACCCGGCACTATTAACTATCTTAAATGCTGATCAAGTATTCTTATGGAAATTTAGAAAACACTAAAAAAATTCAATATTTTTCAATCTGGTACAATTCCTTTCAATGAGAAGAAACCAATGCTCTTTAAATACCTGGAGCAGACTGACACCAGACTTAGTTCAAAATTGTAATGGGAAACTGTTAACAGAGTGAAGAGGCAACCTAAAGAATGGGAGAAAATATGTACAAACTATACATCTGATAATATATCAAGAATATATAAGGAACTTAAGTCAACAGCAAAAAAACAAATAACCCAACTGAGAAATGAGCAAAGGATCTTAATAGACATTTCTCAAAAGAAGACATACAAATGGCCAACAAGCATGTGAAAAAATGCTCCACATCATTAATCATCAGGGAAATGCAAATCAAAACAATGAGATACCACCTCATTACAGTTAGAATGGCTATTATCAAAGACAAAAGAAAACAAGTGTTGATAGGGATGTGAAGAAAAGAGAACACTTGCACACAGTTGGTGGAGATGTAAATTAGTACAGCCACTATAGAAAACAGTATGGAGGTTTCTCAAAAAATTAAACATAGAACTGCTATTTGATCCAACAATCCCACTACTGGGTATATACCCAAAGGAAATTAAGTCAGTAATCGAAGAGATATCTGCACTCCCATGTTTACTACAGCATAATTTACAATAGCCAAGATATGGAATCAATCTAAGTGCCCAACAATAGATGAATGGATTAAAAAAAAAAGTGTGGTATATATACAAAATGGAATACTATTTGGCCATATAAAAGAATGAAATCCTGTCATTTGCAGAAACAGGGCTGGACTTGGAGGACATTATATTAAGTAAAGTAAACCAAGCACATAAAGACAAATAAAAAATGACCTCAACTCATTTGTGGACTCAAAGAAGAAAAAAAAAGTTGATATTATAGATGCAGAGAGTAGAACAGTGGTTACCAGAGACTGGGGGAAATGAGGAGGAGGGAAAACAGGGAGAGGTTGATCAACGAATACCAAGTTCAATTAGATAGGAGGAACAAGTTCTGATCTTCTATTGCACAGTACAGTGACTATGAGTAATAGTCAAATTTTGTATGTTACATAATAGCTAGAGGAGAGGCTTCTGAATGTTTTCACCACAAAGAAATGATATATGCATGAGGTGTCTACGGCCATACCACCCTGAACGCGCCCGATCTCGTCTGATATATGCATAAGGTGACTGATACATTAACTACCCTAACCCAATTATCATACGACATATATATGCATCAAAACATCAAACTGTATCCCATAAGTACGTATAAATACAATGTGTCAAAATAAAATCTATAAAAATAAATTGTAATGGAATTCAAATATAATGAAATGTGATCTAAGTATCTTTAAGAATATTTCTTAAAAGGCCACAATTACAAGTTGTTAAGAATTACTGATAAAATCACTTTTAGAGGAAAACTTAAGTTTTCATAAGTTACAGATGAGAAATTTCAACCTTTTAGCCAAAACTCCAATGCTGAATAGGTAGCAAGTTACTGAAGCTATACCTGCACAATCAGATAAGGACACAAAACACACTACTGCACTAACAGTATCACTTCAAAGCCTTATTCGCTTCACTCAGCCAGGAAGAACACTCCCCCGCAAGCACATCACACCTGGCAACTGTCTCACCCTCACTAGACCACGGGGTAGCAAGGCAAAAACCCTAAGGTATAAAGATTATCTGCTCCTGTGCTTTACTGAAATGAAGATCAAAATTAAACTTCAAAGTACTAAGAAATTTCAGGGAAGATAATATAGTAACACTGGAAAGTGTTATATGCCATCTTTTTTTTTTAAAGAAAGTCTGAAACAAAGCTTTGTTATTTAGGCTTCATCTGTTAACACTATTAACTCAAAGAACAATGACCTTATTTTAAAATATCAGAATCAATCAAAAATTTTAAATGCAACAAAAATAAAGTAATAATTACCAGAAAATATATATGCAATTACTAAAGTGCAGAAATCATAAAACACAAGCATACACCACAGACTACAGTTCAATGAGAAACAAAAGACTGGTTTGTTAGTTTTTATATCTCCTTGAACAATTCAGAGCATTATTAGAGGTGATGAAGAATAAAATCAATGTTAAATAATAATAAGCAATGCTGAAGTGGAAAATGAAATCCAAAGCATAAATGGTTTAAACAGCTGATAAAGCTTGAGAAACAAACTGAAAAAAATATAAATACCACCTGATATAGTTTGTATATGTTGTCTCTCTGAAAGCCCATGTTGAAATCTGATCCCCAATGAGGTAGTGTTAGGAGGTGTCATGGGGGCGGATTACACATGAATGGACTGATGCCATCCCTGGGGGAGGGGGATAGCGAGTGACTTCTTGCTCTATTAGCTCCCAGGACAGCTGGTTGTTTAAAGGAGCCTGGCACCTCCCCTCCCTCTCTCTCTCTCTTGCTTCCTCTGGCCATGTGATCTCCTTGGTGTAAGTCCTGGAACTCAAAAGCTGAAGAGTCTAGAGCTCTGATATCCATGAACAGGAGAGCATAGTGTATCCCAGCTCCAGTGGATAGAGAGAACAATTTGCCTTTTTTCTCCATCTTTGTTCTCTCTGGGCCCCCAGCAGATCGGACGGTTCCTGCCCATACTGAGGGCAGATCCTTCCCACCCAGTCCACTCAGGCTCTCATGCTAATCTCTTCTGGAAACATCCTATGGACATACCTAATAACATAGCTTTATCAGTATTCCTTAATCTAGTTAAGTTGACACCTATAAATAACAGTCACAAGTCCACCCTTTGTCCATAATTTGGTGTCCATACTTATCTCCTTAGACCATACTTAATCTTCAAATGAGACAGTAATGTAACAGTTCTGCCTAACATGATGTTCTGCCTATCCTGCATACAACCAAAAACGCATTAATCCCTGGCAAAGTCCTCAGATGATATTTACTCTTCTCCTGATATCCCATGATTTAAGTGCAAATATTATGACCTCCTTGCACCCTCCAGCTGCCTGTCATTTTCCGCCATGAGTAAAAGCTGCCATCTCAGACTCTTGAGCCATATAAACCTCTTTTCCTTATAAATTACCCATTGTCAGGTATTCTGTTATAGCAACACAAAAATGGACTAATACACCATCTGTGAATAATAATGCTAGAGAAAAAAATAATAATAAATGAAAGCACCTACAAATTATAAGTGCTTTACATGCATATCTCATTTAAATTGCATAGCAGTGCCAGGAGGGAGAGAAACTTTTCTCTCCATTTCACACATGGCTTAGAGAAGCTAATTAACTTACCCAAGGTTTCATGGTCATATTTCAGGGAATCTCAGATGCTGGCATTTGCCTGATCTTACAGAATGTGCCAACATAAAGTTCCTATACTACTAGACCACAACTGCTCCCTGCCTAACCTGGGATTCCAAGGTGCCAATTACAGAGATGTTAAAATGTGAACGAATGTGCAACCTATACTTTACTAAATATGGTAGTATGTGGCAACTTATAAGGTGAACCTAAAATATGTAGGGTTTGTTTTTTTTTTTTTTTAATTTAACCTGAGGGAAATTAGGGTCTAGCCATCGTATTCCCTTGCTAACAGAATACAAAAATAGTGAAAACACTCTTTGAAAAAGGAGATCTGTTGGGGTTCTTTTAGCATTTCACAAAAAGGGAAATCTAACTGCCTTTGGAGATGGAAAACACCATTAACGAAGTACAGAAATAGTCTACTTCCTTTAACTCTTCCAAGAGCTCTTCAATCTTGCCCTGCAGTGTTTGATCCTTACGGAGGAGGAAAGAGGAGAGGTCAAGGCTCCAGCAGCCCAGAGCCCTTCCTGGACACTGACCACATTGTAAGGAAGTGACCTGTTTACTTTCCTGCCTCCCTCCTTGAGGGCTCAGTAATGAAGTGATGATTATAATTACATGCATGGATTCCAGCCACTTATCACAGGATGTTCTGTGCTCTATTGCTGTGTAACAAACTACCCGAAACTTTGTTGCTTAAAACAAGCCACGATTTCCTATTTCTCACAAGTCCATGGATTGGCCCAGCAGCTCTTCTGCTGTTCTTACTTGACTTACTCAGGGAGCTCCACTGGGCTCAGCAGGGAAGGGTGGGCCTACCTCTCCACATGGCCTTTTCTCTCGGGCTTCTTCACCTAATGGTGGCAACATCCTGAGAAGGCTTGCCCATTGCACAGGGTGCCTCTGTTTGCATCATGTCTGCTGATGTCCACATGTCCCACTGGCCAGCTTCAAGACACATAGATAAGCCCAAAATCAAGGGGTGGGGATAGAGACTCTACCACTTGATGAGAGGAACAAGCCAAGTCACATTGCAAAGGTGATTCATTAGGGGCCATTTTGTAACAATTTACCACACATTGTTTTGCTATCTTTCTGATTATTATTTTCATTGGTAGAGTTTCTTTTATTATATGTTTTCATACGTATTGCATCTTCATAACTAATTATGATCTTTAACTTGCAACGTGGAAAAAAAAAGTTGCTGTGCTCTATTTCTACTTCAGAAAAAACTGGATCTAAAACCTGCTACAGTTTAAAGACTAGAATTACTTTTGGCAGCAATTCATGCCATTTGAAGATCTTATGTTTCTTCACAAACATGTGGATCTTTTGAAGAATCTTTTATAGCTGGACAGAGGAAAGAACTTTAGCCACATTTTATAAGAAAAATCTAAAGCAGTTATACTTCATTTGAAGCACTTCCTGCAAAAAGGAATTCTCAGCATGTCACTGTATAATGTAGCATATAATGCCGGTGGCACAGACTGACTGCTCTGTGCCAGCCAGCTGTCACCCCAGCCTGCAGCAAGCATCTTCTCTACTTACTGCAGTAAACTGGAGAAACCAGAGAGGGGCTTGCCTTACCTACTCATCTACTCAGCCAGGGCAAACCTTCCCAAGCACCCGTGACATGCCATGGTCAACCCCACCCTTGTGCATTCTGCTCCACATTCTTGGCATGTTCTCCACACTCTGCCCACCAGGCCAAAAACTCCCTGGCCTTCAGAGCACATCTCAAAGCTTCTCTCTCCCCTGGAAGCAAATAACAGCAAAACAAGTTCCCCTTTCCCATTTTCACCACCCACAGCACTTACCCCATATTCTTCACAGGTTGACATTTAATCATCTAAAAATGGTATTTCAGTATATGTGATGGTTAATTTTACATGCCAACTTGACTAGGCCACAGTATCCAGATATTTGGTCAAATATTATTCTAGATGTTTCTGTGAAGATTTTTTTTTACATGAAATTAACATTTAAATTGGTAGACTCTGAATAAAGCAGATTACCTTCCATAATGTGGGTAAGCCTCATCCAATTAGTTGAAGGCCTTAATAAGAAAGAGTAACCTACCCCAGAAAAAGGAAATTCTGCCAGAAGGGTGCCTTTAGTCTTAAACCCCAAAATCAGCTCTTCCCTGGATCTCCAGCCTGCCAGCCCACCCTGCAGATTTTGGACTTGCTAACCTCCAAAATCACAAGCCAATTCCTCAGAATAAATCTCAATACCTCTCTCATTCTTTCCCTCCCTTCATCCCTCCCTCTCTCAACACACACACACTGTATATATGTATTTATATGTGAGCTCGCGCACACACGCGCACGCACACGCGCACATGCACACACACACACACACACACACACTATTATTTCTGCTTCTTTAGAGAACTCCAACTGGTACAATATACCATAGTTTTAGATCATTCCCTGTACCATATAAATCTTGGCCTATATACAAAGCTAAATGTTCCCTGGACAGTTATATACTTCTTTAGTACTCCCTATGGTGTTCTGTACCATTATATATTTCTTTAATACTCCCTATGGTGCTCTACGCAAAGCAGGGGTGAAATATTCCTGGAACTTTAACTTGTGTTTCCTTACAACTAAACCTCACGTCTTCCAGTTTCCTAATCTTTCTGCGTCGCTGACTGATATGAATACATAACAAAGCAAGAAGCTGTAAGAAAGTAAAGGAACACTGCTCTCACTCTCCTATGGTTAAATCCCAAAGACATGCAATGTCTATTAAGAATTTTAACATTAATTTGCACACAGGTGGTAGGATATAAAAAACTTTAGGTTTATTGTTTGCTCTATGATCCTAGAATCCATTCTTTTTAATTTTCTCCAATTAGAAAACACCTTCTAGTGAAAAAAATATATAGTTAGGCAAAAGAGTTGCTGTCAATCTCCAAATCAATAACCCAAGACTTAATTTAAAGTAATATAAGTGTGGATAAGAAACATCTATTATTTATTTATTTATTTATTTATTGGTGGCTGGCCAGTATGGGGATCAGTTATTTGTTTTTAAATCAGCTATCCTTTTCAGAGATTTTTAACCTCATTTTAAATCTCTTCTCTTTGGGATGACATGGAATACTTAAGTCATGGCTGGCCAGGTAGCTCAGTTATTACAGTGCAGCATTGTTAACACCAAGGTCAAGGGTTTGGATCCCCATACAGGCCAGCTGCCCCAAACTAAAAAATAAAATAAAACACTTAAGCCAATTATCCTAACCAAACAAATGGATAAGCATGTATTTTCATACTCTGACCCAAACACTGAATTGGCTCATCCATCATTTTCTGAGCATCTGCTAAATGCCAGGCTCCTATTGGGAACTGGAAAATGTCAGAAGGGTAATATAGCTAATGCCCAGAATGTACAGAATGCTCACATTTATTAAGCTACTCTTTATCAACATGCACATTTCTGCTTCCACCAGTTGGGTACATTATCAAAGATCTATTGTTCATCTCCAAACCTGTTTATCAGTTGTACTCATTACTGCAGTTGTATAATTTGATTTAATGCTATGTAAACTGATCACAAATGAGCACAAATGTGGCTACAAAATAAGAAGTTACTACTACTACAAAAACTAAGTTTAATACTTTGGAGAGTATCCATACAGGCATATAACTTTCCCTTAAAATTTTTGACAGGGCTGGCCAGTACGCTCAGTTGGTTAGAGCACAGCCTTATAACACTAAGGTCACAGGTTCAGATCACCATACCAGCCAGCAGCCAAAAAACAGGACAAATTTTTTTGCTGCTCTGCGCATGTCCATGAATGACCATAAGAGTACTTAGAGTATGATTATGTGGTTACAAATGCATTTTGCAATTTTCACAGATATGGAATCCATGAAAAATGAGGATTAACTGTGTATCATAAGTACATTAAACATAAAGAGACTAAATAAATGGTTCAATTAAAAGGTACTGATTGTTAGAAAGGGAAGGGAAAAATAAAAGACCCAATTATATCATGTCTACAAGAGAGGCATTTTGAATATAAAGACACAGGTTAAAAGTAAGAGGACAGAAAAAGATACACCATATGAACATTAACAGTGTGGATAACACAACATTTTCAGTGACACAGACGAAATTTTAAAAATTTGAATAGCCACGGATCTATTAAATAAGTTAAACTGGTTAGCCTACCCTTCTGCAAAAAAAAAAGACCTCAAAGTTCGGATGGTTTCACTGGTGAATTCTATCAAACATACAAGGAAGAAAATTAGGGAAGAAACAATTCCCAACTCATTTTAGAAGGTTTGCATAGACCTATCACCAAAACATTTTTAAAAAATTATAAAAAGTCTACAAAACATGACCACAGTTTATGAACATAGATAAAAACATCCTTAGCAAAACAATGGAAAAATCAAAATCAATAATATGAAAAGAATAATATATCAGGATGATGCAGGGTTTATCTCAGGAATATAAAGTTTGAGTTAACTTAAAAGTCAATGTCATTTCCCATTATAACAGATGGTGAAATAAGGCCCTCTTTCTAAGAGCAGGACTGATGCCACTTAAGATAGCTCCTCCATTGTGTGAAAGTTAGGCGGGGAAAGTGGGGGTGGGACGGGAGGAGCTCCACTAACTGCAAAATTAGCTCATGTACTGTTGGCTTGCTTGCATTGGCTAATAACTCCTAGTGCAGTGATTGGGCGACTGAACTGCCATGCTTGCAGCTTTAAAAACCAAAAGTAAAAACGGCTCACTGCCGCACTCTGAATTGGCTGGTGCAGTCCCGGCTGCTGGAAATAAAAATCTTTTTCTCTTTTTCTATATCAGTCTCCGAGGGTGATTTCTCCTGACACCTATAACATTTGGGGGCTCGTCCGGGATAACTATCACCCTTTGGGGACCGACCCCACAGTGCTGGGATTTTTTCCCACACTACAAAGTCTCTAGGGGGGAGCTCCTGAGAATTCTATATCAGTCTCCGAGGGTGATTTCTCCTGACACCTATAACATTTGGGGGCTCGTCCGGGATAACTATCACCCTTTGGGGACTGACCCCACAGTGCTGGGATTTTTTCCCACACTACAAAGTCTCTAGGGGGGAGCTCCTGAGAAGACATTCCTCAGCCCCGGAGGCACACGATCTTCTGCTGGCAGCTTAGGATTTCCTGGTGCCTCTAGATTTGGGTGAGTCAACTCTTCTGGTGGGGAAATCAGGCAAGACTGGATGCAGTCGCAACATCTCTTCCCCGGACCCAGCGAGACGTCGCTGTGGTCCACTTGGTGGCCTCCCTTGGTGGCCAAACTTGTGTATTATCTTTGTGTTTGTCTTCATATTAACCTCGTGAGTTTATGTTGTTGTGAGTCTTGTTTTGCATTTGGGTATCAGAGCTCTGATTTAGGGACTTTGTGGAAGGCTGGATGCAGCACTACTTCCCAAGTCCAGGACTCCCATGAGACATCGTCTGGTCCTTTGGTTTGGAATTGTTTGGAAATTTGTTGTGGCCACTTGTCTTTGTCTTTTGTGTGTTGCTGCGTGTGCATATACGTTTTGTAGCTTGTATGTCTTTAACTGTGGTCATATGTAATGTAATAGTGAAGCATGATAAGTATCTGCCATCCTGTGTCTCTAACCTTTATTGTGCTAGTTATACATTTCTATGACACTGGAATCTGAGAGCCTAATTTAATTACTGGCAAAAATTGGAAAGTTTTGGGCAACAGAGAGGACCCCAGCTGCAAAAGGCAAGTGGCCACTGGGACTATTTTGCTCCCATGTCTATGCTGCTGGTAGTTCTCTCCTGGAGTCCCTGGCCTAAATTCTGATAAGGAAATGCTTTATTCTCTTTATCTTTCTCTGATTTTCTGAGCCCTCTTCTGTCCCCTTGGATTGTATCCACTTCTGTTTAAGTGCACCCTGGAGGGCTCCTGGCTAGGCTTTGTTTTTCTGATTTAAATCTGGTTGGTACTTTTCTTCTTTATGCTGAAAACAGTGGTGAGAACTGCTTTTATCAATTACTGTTAATGGAATAAATTGGCCCCACCATTGGGACTAAGCTGAACTGGATGACCCCACTCCTCTTTTCTCTTTGTTTGCTTGGTTAGACATTTAGTTGAGTACCAGCAATCTGAATAACCTCTCCAATCCTGTTGGCATGCACAACACAGATGCCCCCTATTCCATGCCGTTGATTGGTACCATAGGTGTGGAGTATGACAAGTTACAACTTAGACCAACTACTTTGGCTGAGACGTCTCTTTGGGATGCACGTGTGTGCATATGCATGAGTGTTTTGTCTGTATATATGGCAACTATTTCTGCCTGCTTTTCAAGCTACTACTTAGGGGTCACAAGATCCAAATTGTGCTTTTGGCCTTAAGATCACTGGGAAAAGGCAATGCCTAGGTGCAACAAATCAAGTGCTCAGCTAAATTACAGCAAAATATTTGGGAAGATTTGCTCCATTTGATCTGGCTAGAGAAGAAAACGTTCTCTGCATTTCTTTGAAAAGGCTTGCATACTTGCCTTGCAATGTAAATTTGTCTCCTTGAAAATTCCCACGTACTTTGCTTTGCAAAGTAAATTTGTTACCTTGCTTTCTCTAAAAAAGATAAGCTTTGGCATTTTCAGAAATGCAATTTAAAATCAACTATCCTTTTTGAACTAGTAAGTTTTCTATTTTATCTGTCTCATTAACATTGTAAACAAAACCTATATTAATTAATAAAGGTGTAGCTTGATGTAAAAATTAGACAAATATAAATAGGTTAAATGCTTATAAATAAAATCATAATTTCAAATTGCTTCTCAGGAATTTGAAATCTTAAATTGTTATATTAATAAAATACTAAAACATTAATTATTATATAAGTTTATGTTTATATTTTAATGTTTTGTTTTTATATGATAGAAAAAAAACCCAAATATTTGAATCTGTTAAAATTAAAACATGTCTCTTCAGAAGTTAGAAATAGTTTTTTATCTACAAATATTAATATAAAACAATTCAAAATTGCTTGCTTCATGGGTTACTGGAAAATTGGAGCTAATGAGTCAATTATAATCAATATGCATAATTCAAACTGCTAGGTATAAAGACTTTTTAACAGAATATTTTTTATAAAAATATATTTTGGTAAAGGTTATTAAAAACAAAGGTAATATGTTTTTTGTTTAAAAAATTTTTTTTGTCTAAATTAAAAATAAAGGGTTTATAAGAACTAATAATGTTAAGGGACACCCCAACCCCTACTGATCTTAACATATGCATTCTGCTTCTGTACAAATCGCTTGCTAAAATAAAGGGGAATAAACAGAGTGGCATGGCCAACGCCATTTTAGGCAGCTCTGCCATTTTAGCCTGAAAAGTCCCTATGGGGAATCCAGGGTGGGGAGGGGCTACAGGGCTACCCACAAAATTAGCTTATGTATCGCTGGCTTGCTTGCATTGGCTAGATTGTGTTAGGTGTGAAAAATTCCCGCCTAGCTAAAAATAAAAGCTGCGAGAGGTTTTAACTCGGGGCTGCGTACTTCGATTGGCCTGCATAGCCCTGGCTGCCAGAAATAAACTCTTTTCCTTTTCCCATCACCCGGTTCTAGTGGGCAAATTTCTTTTACCCATCGGACGTTGGCCATAACAATAAAAAGTTTATGATAATCTTATGTGATCAAAATTCACTGAGATTAGATTTGTTTATAAATTTTTATTCAAATTAGTTGTAATTTTAACAGAGCACTGGTACAAAAAGTAAAATTTGGTTTCCTTCTTAAAATTTTCCTATAATATTAATAACAGATAAAAGAAGGTATTTTCTATAATTCATGGAAACTCAAGATTGCTGCCTCATAACTTTAACCTTTGTTAAGAGGCCTTTGAAACTAGTTAATAAACCAAGTTTGGGGGCTGGAAAAACCATAAATACGTATTTGGTAAAAATAGCTGAGCCTCAAACTGGGCTTTGTATAATCTGCTCTGACAAATGGACCCACATTTACTAGCCTGAATATATAAAAATGTTTTTATCAGTGTACATCTTTTCCTGGGTTTACTAATCAAACAAGATTATATTTGTCTTTACCAGAGGCTTTTAATTAAAAACCCAGCGAAAAAAAGAAAAACCTTTCTCTATGTATAATTTTTAGACAAATTAGGCCAATTTGACATTGATAATAAAGAAACAAACATGTAAAAAGGAGGTAATTTTTAAAAGGCTATAGATGTGGAGATATGGTTATGGTTAGAGGGGCTAGAGAAAAAAAATAATAAAAAAATAATTTTTATGTAAGAAAGCATCTGGTACAGCGTATTTTTGTCCTAGAGTAAAATGACTGGCTATTTAGATAGTAGGAAGTATAGGACAAAAACAGAATGTCTGAATAAGTCTTGATAATGGTTTAGGTAGATAAGTTTGTTAAAAGGGTTTTACAGTAAAAAAAAA
>NW_007728492.1:200274-225780 GCF_000696425.1 Galeopterus variegatus
TTTATCATGATAAGTTCTTGTGCTCTCTGCCTTCAAAACCCTTTGTCACTTTGGTTTTACTTTTTGTAATAATTTGTGATTTTATTCAACTAAGCGTTTTAAGCTTTTTTATTATTTAACACAGCTTTCCAACACTAAATTCTGAAAGTTTAAAATAACTTTAAGGAAATCCAATGGCCTTGTAGTTTCTCAAAGGATATATAAAAGATGTATCAGAGCTAATTGGCTTATTTAATAAAGTAGACTACATGGGAAAGCATCGTCAGTACTGAAGGTGTTATGGACATGTGTTCCAAATCTTGTAAGGTTCTTAAATATCTGTCTTGATATAAATGCTACCAGTCATAATCTTGGTTTAATTATAATTTTAAAATGTTATGTCTTCAAATATTTCATGGAAAAAACTCTGATAGGTACAGTTTCCGAAAAACTTTAAGTTCATAGCTTTAAACTGAAGTTCCAAAATTCTAATGAAGAAACTGATGAGTTTGTGAAATTGTTCACAAAGGTCAAAACAACAAAAGTTAATTGGCAGACTAATTTAAAGGAATTATAGTTTTTTACAATTTCTTTATTTTGAAACACTGCTGATTCTCTTAATGTTTTATTTTCTAGATCTAAGAAAATCTTTTAAGGTATAACAGCTTGCTAAAGTATATGTTTATGAACAAATATTAAAACACTTACCTTTCTCTGTACTTGATCCCTCCAAGATTTAAAAAAAAAAAAAAACTATTCACAAGTTGTTTTACAGTTATTTGCATAAGTTCAATAACAATCTGTTCTTTTTGTAACAGGACACAATTAGAAACACTGGTTATTTTACCAAGGCTTTAACTGGAATATCATACCTTCAGACATGACCAGACTGCCTTAAGGAATTAAGGTTGACCCTTTTATGGAGCCAATAAAAAGCCCCTTGTAGAGATTGGCCTGATACCATGTCTACATAATTACAAGGTTCCTGGTCTTCCAGTAAGTAAAGAACGTAACTTTCTGACAGGCCAGAACCTAGATATTTGGGGGACTTCCAGAAGAGAGGAATTCACCCAACTCACACAGGTAATCAGAGAGTAAGTCAAATCCTTGGCTTGGCTTCCTAATACCCGAATGGCTTTTAAAGGTCTAATCTGAGATTCCTTATGAATGCCCCAGCAAAGCCAACTCAAAAAAAAAAAAAAAAAAGAGCTTATATGATAAGCCATTCCTCTTGCTGCACTTTATGCAAATAATCTGGCCAAAAACTAAACTTATTTTGCAAATAAATTAATCTTGCCATAGATACCTTTGACAAATTTGAAAAACTTGGAGAAAAAATTATTTTTCAAAAGGAAACACTAACACACCTGTTATCCGATTCTAGCCCTGTGTTTTTAATCTGTTTGTAAAGCTTGTATCTTCCTACAGTTCCACGTCAAGACGGTGATAACCCAAGGATTCCAACCCAACCTTTCCTGAGAGGAACTAAGTCCCTATAAATCACTAGATCAGCCAATGAGAGATTTTATACCTCCAAAATTCAGGCAGGGACTACACCCATGGTCTGCAGGAAGTAGTTTCAGAAGAAAGAGACCTCCAGCCCCTTTTACCTTAAGGATAAGGAGGATAAAATCTCTCAGGGGGGAATGAAACGATAAGGCCAGGCCTGTGAACCAAACTGTTAGGTCCCTGAATCTGACTGAAATCACCAAAGACAGACTCTGCCCATGGGGATGAAAGCCCAGACCTACGCTTGGTGGTGCGTAAAACCAAGGACTATGTATAAAAACTAGTGATTATGAGCTCGAAAATTCTATAACCCTCCTCCAAACTCCCTTGTCTTCCCTTTCCGAGGAAGTCCTCCAAAACCATAGGGGGCTTGACTTCCTCTTTCTACAACAAGGGGGGCTCTGTTTGGCATTAAAGAAAAAGTGCTGTGTATATACAGATCATACTGGAGTCATTAAAGACTCCATAAAAAAGGTTACGAGAACACATCAGGCAACGGGACTTAGAACAAGAACAGTCCTCTAACTGGTTTGAATCCTGGTTTAACTTATCTCCATGGCTAACAACTTTAATTTCCAGCCTTATGGGACCATTAATAATCCTCCTCTTGCTAGTAACCTTAGGACCGTGCCTTTTCAACAAACTCCTTAACTTGATCCGGTCCTGCATACAAGAGGTCAAGTTACTGGTTCTCCATTCCCACTATGACCAAATTCCACTAGAAGATTTGGAACACTTAAGTTGGGGACCAGATCTTAGCCCTTAGGCAAAGATTCGCTTTTAAGGAACTCCCTTAAAACCAGTGGGGAATGAAGTAATGCCTTCTTTCTAAGAGCAGGACCGAAGCCACTAAAGATAGCCCCTCCACTGTGTGAAAGTTAGGTGGGAAAGTGGGGGTGGGACGGGAGGAGCTCCACTAACTGCAAAATTAGCTCATGTACTGTTGGCTTGCTTGCATTGGCTAATAACTCCTAGCGTGATGATCGGGCAACCGAGTTGCCACGCTTGCAGCTTTAAAAACCAAAAGTAAAAACGGCTCGCTGCCGCACTCTGAATTGGCGGGTGTGGTCCCAGCCGCTGGAAATAAAAATCTTTTTCTCTTTTTCTATATCAGTCTCCAAGGGTGATTTCTCCCAACACCTATAACAATGGGAGGAAAGCATCTGATGAAGTTCAACACCCATTCCGGATTAGAGAGGAAAAAAAAACCCTCAGCACACTAGAAACAGAAAGAAATTTCCTCAATCGTATATAAACCTACAGCAAATAACACATTTAATGAAATCCTGAGGACCTTCCTTCAAAGACTGGCAACAAGGTAAACATGCTATTATGGACTGAATTGTGTCCCCCCAAAAGTTTAATATGTTGAATGCTTGGTTCTCACTGTGAACTGTGTTAAGAGGATGGGAAGTCCTCTTACAGTAATTGAAAGTTGGGGCCTTGAAGAGGTGACTAGACTGTAGGACCATGCCGGAGTGAATGGATTAACAATGGTGGTCAGAAGCATGGTTCAGAGAGCTTTAAAAGGAAAGCACATGAGAGTCTCTCTCTCTCTCTCTCTCTCTGCTCTGCCATTTTCTGCCATGTGAGACTCCTGAACTGCTGTAAAGCCACCACCAAAGAAAACCCTCACCAGATGTGTTCCCTGGACTTTGGACTTGGGAACTGTAAGCAATAAATTTCATTTTCTTATAAATTACCAAGTTCCAGGTATTTTGTTATAAGCAACAGAAACAGACTAATACATACACCCACTTCTTAACAATTCTACTCAACAATTATACAAAAGGTCCTAGCCAGTATAATATGGCAAGGAAAATAAATACAGATAGTCCCCAACACGATGGTTTGACTTAAAATTTTTCAACTTTATTATGATGTGAAACCATTCTGATTTTCACTTTCAGTACAGTATTCAATAAGTTACATGAGATATTTTAACACTTTACTATAAAATAGACTAGTGTTAGATGATTTTATCCAACTGCAGACTAATGTTAAGTGTTCTGAGCACACTTCAGGCTGAGCTACAATAGGTTAGGTGTATTAAATGCATTTCTGACATATTTTCAACTTAAGATGGGTTTATGGGGACATCATCCCATCGTAAATCAAGGAGCATCTGTACAGGGCATTAAGATTGGAAAGGAGGGGCCGAGCCCATGGCGCACTCGGGAGAGTGTGGCACTGGGAGCACAGCAGCACTCCCGCCACGGGTTCGGATCCTATATAGGGATGACCGGTGCGCTCACAGCGCTCACTGGCTGAGTGCAGTACAGCCGGTCTCAAAAAGGACAAAAAAAAAAAAAAAAAATTGGAAAGGAGGATGTAAAACTTTCTTTCCACTGGCTATGTAATTGTTAATAAAAGAAATTCCTAAGAACTCTAAGTCAGTCTAGAAAGATTCATCTAAGTCAATACAGCAAGATCACAGGATGTAAGGTCAATATACAAAATTCAATTGTATTTCTATCTACTAGCAAGAAAAAGAAAATGAAACTTTAAAACTTGTTCTTAAAATCAGGCTGGCTGGTTAGCTCAGTTGGTTAGAGCATGGTATTATAACAACAAGGTCAAGGATTCAGATCCCCATATCAGCCAGCCTCCAAAAAAAAACTTGTTCTTAAAATAATGTCAAAAAGCAGAGCATTTAGGAATATACTTAACAAAAGACATGCATGTCCCATGTACTGAAAACTACAATACACTGCTGAGAGAAACTACATACCTAAATAAATGGAGACATACACCACGTTTGTAATGTGGAAGATTCAATACTGTAAAGATGATGATTTTGCCCAAACCTCAATTCTAACCATATTCCCACCATGCATTTTTATAGGAACTGGCCATTTGATTCTAAAATTTATATGAAAAAACAAAGGACCTAGAAGAGCCAAAATTATCTTGAAGAATAAAGTTGAATGACTTACACTATGTGACTTCAAGATTTCTTACAGATCTACAGTAATCAGGACAGTACTGTGCTAAGGACAAACAGATCAAGGGAACAGAATAGAGTCTAGGAATAGACTCAATTTACATAGTCAATTCATTTTCAAAAGAGGCACCCAAAGCAATTCAATGCGGAATGGAAAGCATTTTCAACAAATGGTGCTGGAGCAAATGGATATCTATACAGAAAAAAAGATGAACTTCAACGTCTATCTCACACCATAAAAAAAAAATAATTTGAGATTGGGCACAGATCTAAACCTAAAAGCCAAAAAACATAAACCTTCTAGAACAAATATAAAATATCTTCACACCCCAAGTGTGGGCAAGACACAAGAAAAGCATCTGATGAAATTCAACATAAGGGGGACACTAGAAATACCCTCCAATGGTGTTGGATTAACACTGGTAGTATCAGTATAAAATCATAGTTTTTAATGTATATAGATACGTGTATACACGGATGTTGCTATCGCCTGTGTCCCCCAAAATTCATGTTGAAACTTAATCACCAATGTGATAGTGTTAAGAGGTAGAAACTTTAAAATGTAATTAAATCATGAGGACATAGCCCTCATGAATGAGATTAGGTACCTTAAAAAAGGGCTGGAGGGAACAAGCAAGGGCCTACTGCCCTTCTGCCCTTCCATTCTTCCACCATGTAAGGACATAGCAAAAAGGCCCTCGAAAGACACCAAATGCAGGTGCCTTGATCCTGGACTTCCCAGCCTCCAGAACTGTAAGAAATAAAATTCTGTTGTTTATAAATTACCCAGTCTCAGGTATTTTGCTACAGCAGCACTAATGGACTAAAACAAACATATAAACTAAAAATATAGATATATGTGTATATATATACTTTGTCCACTGAGAGGGCCTAGAAGTAATAGCACACCAGCTGCAATAAGCATATCATGTACCCAGGTCTTGATTTCCAAATACAACTCTCCACCAAAAGAAACGATGATCCTCTGAGAGAAATTAATTCGAGGGCTGGGGCATTAAAAATGAGCCCAGAGCATCTTGCTGCACCAGAAAGTAAACAAGTGCTCAAATTGTGGAGACATAGTAAAAATACACAAGTGCCAGCTTGAAAGGGTTCATATGGACCAAATTTGGGGAAATTTGAGTAATGAAACATTAGAGTAATGAATTATAAGCCACTAAATAAGAATATATGTATGAATCATTCAAAAAATAATTGAATAAATGAGGAGATAGGAGGAGGAGAGAATGTCAACTAGAGAAGGAAGTATAGAGTTGGAAAATCATTAGATGCTAAAACTAGTGAGTGAAAATTTGATGAGAAACAGCATATTTACATAGTATCAATACATGTTAACTTCAAAGAGGAAAACAGTATCTTGGCAGTAGAGAAATCTGGCAGATACCAACTTAACCAAGTGTCCAATGTTACCGCCAATATTGGGATAAACTGACATCAGGTGGCTCCTAATATGTTACACTGAGAATTTGAAAAATCACTTTTTTGTTATCCCTGCCTAAAATGTATAACCTGAATCTAACCATGAGCAAACATCACACAAGCATAAATTGAGGGACATTCTAGAAAATAACTTATCTGTACTATTCAAAAATGTCAATGTCAGGAGTGACAAAACGAGGTTAAGAAACTATTCCAAATTAAAGGACACTAGAGAAATATGAGACAACTAAATTCAGAGTGATTCTGCATTGGATTACCAGACAAAGAAAACAAATGAACAAAGGACATGTAGTGGATTAAATTATGTCCCCCCAAAACTCACTGAAGCTTGAACTGTGTCCCCCAAGTTTTATGTATTGGAAACTTGACCCCCACTGTGACGGTTAAGAGGGCTTGAAGACGTGATTGGATTGTAGGACCGTGCAGTAGTGAATGGATTAAAAATAGTACTCTGGGGTGTGGTTCTGACGGCTTTAAAAAAAGAGGAGAGTAGAGTCTCTCTCTCTGCTCTCTCTGCTTCCACCATCTTGCAACGAGAGACCCCTGAGTCACTGTCGCCACCACCAGATAGACTTTGGACTTCCCAGCCTCAGAAACTAAGCAATAAATTTTGTTTTTCTTTATAAATCACCTAGTTTCAGGTATTTTGTTATAAGCAACAGGAATGGACTACTACAGGACATTATAGGGACAACTGCTGAAACTGCAATGTGGACTGTGAATTAAAATAACACTGTACCAACTATTAAATTTCCTGACTGATAATTTTTACTGTGGTTATGTAAGAGTATGCCCTGGCTCTTAGGAAATAACATATTGAAGTGTTCTTAGGACATACAACTTTGACTCAAATGAATCAAAAAAAAAAAAAAAAGGGCATTTTTATATATGTCTATGGAGAAAGAGGGAAAAAATGGTAAGGCTAATGGGGTAAAATACAAACCACTGGTGAATCTTAGTAAAGGATTTGTGGTAATTCCTTGTACTCTTACACTTTTTCTGTACGTTTGAAACCACATCAAAAGATACACATAAAGCAAAAAATGTAACTGAAAATGGGAAAAATGTTTTTGACTAATATGACAGACAAAAGGCCACTACCCTTAATATGCAAAGACTATTAATGGGAAAAGGACATTACAGCCAATTCATGAAAGAAGCTAATGAACTTTCTAAAGGAAAAAGAGGGCTGGCTGGTTAGCTCATGGTGTTGGTTAGATCATGGTGTTATAACGCCAAGGTCAAGTGTTCAGATACCCATACCGGCCAGCCACCAAAAAAAACAAAGGTAAAAGAAAAACAACAAGAACTCAACTTCACTAATAATTTAAAAAGAAAGACAACAATGAGATATTTTCCACCTGTTAAATCAGTAATTTTCTTTTTTAAAAACACCAATATGGGCCGGCCCGGTGGCGCACTCGGTAGAGTGCAGCGCTCCCACCGAGGGTTCGGATCCCATATAGAGCCCGGTCCGCTCACTGGTTGAGCGCAGTGCGGGCGCAACACCGAGGGTTGCGATTCCGTTGCCGGTCGTGGTACGGGCGCGACGCCGAGGGTTGCGATCCCGTTACCGGTCACGAAAAAAGACAAAAAGGAAAAAAAAAAAATTAAAAACACCAATAGGGGCCGGCCCGGTGGCGCACTCGGTAGAGTGCAGCGCTCCCACCGAGGGTTCGGATCCCATATAGAGCCCGGTCCGCTCACTGGTTGAGCGCAGTGCGGGCGCAACACCGAGGGTTGCGATTCCGTTGCCGGTCGTGGTACGGGCGCGACGCCGAGGGTTGCGATCCCGTTACCGGTCACGAAAAAAGACAAAAAGGAAAAAAAAAAAAAAAAAAAAAATTAAAAACACCAATATGCTCTAAAATGGCCACTTTCCACTCTGCTAGTGGAAATGTTAATAAGAATCTTCCAGGAAAGCAGTTGAGGAATATGATCAAGAACCTTAAAAATATCCACACCATTCTGGTTCATGACACTATGCAAACAAAATAATCTGAACTTGTATTAAAATGTATGTTACAGTAGCAAAACTCTTTAAAATAATCTACAGGTTAAACAATACAGAAATGGTTACATAAACTAGGATACAACCACAAAATGCAATAATATGTGACCATTTAAAGTTATTAAAAATGAGATATGTGATGTAATAAATGTTAAGAGAATAAAGGTTACAAAAATGGGCATTCAGAAGGATCCTTAACTGAGTAAAAAACAATTCATAAAGCCCAGAATAGAAACACTAAAAATAAACAGTGTTTGAAAATGAAAATACACAGGGAGTGTGAACACCTGTCCCAGTCTCTAGTTTATCTCTGAGCTCTCACTTGCCCACCCCTCAGCTCCTGTCCCCACCCAAGACACAGCTACCACTCCTTACATGGTGGTGTCATTTCCCATCTGCCTGTCTGGCTCCCTTGGCAATGTGAGAGTTTCTTGAGGGCATGGCACCGTCCCCAGCAACATTTAGTATGCATTTGCTGCTTCCTATTTACAAACTCTCCCATCTCATTTCATACATGTTAAAAAAAAAAAAGGACTCTTGTCTAGCTATTAGAGTCATCTCAAAACTGAAACCTGAATTGAACAAAGAAGTTCACCTAGTAGTTTCACTTTTCTTTGCTTCGTTCAAATAAGAACATTAAGGAGAAAACATCTGTGGAGCTTTCTTTCGTAACCCCAGACTCCCAAGCCAGGCTGAGAAAATACGAAAACACCACTTACCTGATTGGGGGTGCGTGCCTGGACCACCGCTGTCATCGGCAGCTCACTCACATGTCAAGGAACATTTGTTTTAACAGTCTAATCATTAGCTACGACCAAAAACTACACCCATCTGTGTGCTACAGAGCTCAGCCACTACCCAGGGCCACACCTGACTCTAGCTTTGCCCTATTCCCCTCTGATTCCACCTTCCACTTGGCAACTTTCCGTCTAATTAGCTGAGCAGAGCACAGTAAGGGAGAAGCGGCTGTGAGCAAGGCTGGGAACATGAAGAAACCAGACATAAGATGGCCTTAACCGTGGCAGATAGCCAGCTAAGAAGCATCCATAAGTCAGCGGTTCTTAACAGAGGCGATTTTGCACCCCAGGGGCCTTTTGGCAGTGTCTTGGAGATATTCTTGGTTGTCACAATTGTGAAGGTGCTACTGGCATCTAGTAGGAAGAGGCCAGAGATGCTGTTAAAGATCCTACAATGCACAGGACAGCTTCCCACAACAAAGAATTATCCGACCTCAAATGACAATAATGCTAAGTTTGAGAAATCTTGCCATAAATTGATGTATCCACTAGTACAGTAGAGTCTAATACTAAATTCAGCAAAAATAAGACACCAGTCGGTAAAGGAGACCTAAGGTAGTTTAGGAAATGTAAATACAAACACACAACCTTCTTCCTCAGATGCTAAGGCAAGGTGAGAAAACTGTTCCTTCGGTGAACAAAATTCTACCTCTTCAGGAATTAGAAATGAGAGCATTATACAAGGGAACTTCAAAAAATTCATGAAAAAACAGAAATGAAAGATAACACCAATTTTTTGAAGTACCCTCATAATTTAATAAAAGTAACAAGAATGCCTTTTTCCCCAAGAGCTTGCTCCCTACATATCTTATATTTCTTCAAAGACTGCTTCACAGCAGAAACTCTAAGATAAATACTATCAAAATTGCCCAGACTAGTAAACATCTCCAGAGAAGTTGGCAACACACCCATATCAATGACAAATTTAGCTGTGTATCTCAACAGGACCTAAGAACCTAAACTCATAGTTCCCAGCTTAGTTAAGAGAAAAGTGATAAGCATTCAAAAATCACTCAAAAAGGAGAAAATAATAGTGTTGCTTTCCCAGATGAATCATCAAAAACTATACAAGACTTATAGGAGCAACATTTTCAAAACTGAGAACAAACAGTACTTAGTCTGCACTTCAAACAAACAAACAAAAAAAACTGCAGATAAAAAAGAATTTAGTAAATAAATAATCAATATTATTACTTGGTTAAAGACATAACCACCGAGTTACACCACAATAGGTTTTTATCGATTATTTTATCATGCCATAATTTCTACCCATGGGAGCCAGAATGTTTTAGAGAATTCATCCGGTACCATCCCTGGCTGTCTTTTAAATCCCTGTCTCTGAAGCATCATTTGCCCATATGATCTTAACCTTTGTCCTTTCAGTTTCAGGGTATACTTTAAGTGGCCCATGTCAAAGATAGACAGCACTAATTCTCAGAAATGTGTCAATTATGCTGAATCAAGAGCACCTCCCTTCCAAAAACAGGTGTTAGTTTCAAATCATGTGAAACAAGCCTAATTAGTCTCTACAAATCACCCTTAAAGCTTCTGTCCCACCCCAAGCCGTTTTCTTCTCCAAAATGTACTCTCCTCATTAACTGTTACAGCTAGCTCTTTAAGTTATGCAATTAAGATTCAACGGGAGACAAAAAACAGAATGGTAGAACTAGAAGGAATCTTAGAGATAAACCAGTTCAAATCCAATCCTACTTTCATGAATGATTAGTAAACAAGGCAGAGAGAGGTGAAGAAGGCTGGCTTGCCAGAAGTCAAGCAGCTGCTCCGGAAAGTCCAGAGTGGAACTCAAGCTTCCTAACTCTTTTGCCCTCAGAACTATACCAAGATGTATAATAAGATGCTGGGCAGCAGGATTGACTTTTTTTTTTTTAAGTTTTATAATAAAATAGAAAAATGTTTTCAGTTTTGGTAAGTTTTTAAAAAATCTCACTTTGTGAAAAAATTGTGTATTTATAAGTACTTTTGACCGGGCTCAGGGCACTTCTCCAAGATCTGACATACAAAATAACTCATTTAATCCTCACAATCACTCCATGAAGTAGTACCCACTATATGAATGAAGAAATCCACATCCAAGGTACTATGGCAAATAGTTCCACAGCCCATACCCTTAACCACTATGTGACCTGGGTAAGTACTAGAATATTCCTAACATTACCACAACTGAATTAACAAACTTAAGACTTTCAGTAATTCTTTAAAATGTTTACGCATGGATAGAATCTAATGTAAAAGTTATCCTTCCTGGGAACATATTTAAATTATTTTTTAATAATAATTTTAAAGATAAATGTAAAGGTTTATAGGATGTAACCTCCTAGCATAAAATGAAAGGTTATTTTAACGAGAAAGTCAAGTTTAAGTATCAACCACCCTGAAGAAGTTCACCTAAAAACAAACTAACCTTTCTGGAACTAACACAGAAGGACTCATCTATGGCGTGGAGCTTTTTGAGAAACCTCAGCTAAGCAGAGATTCATGCTCTCAATCAGTTCCCAGAGGCTCTTCCACATAAGCCAGAGATCCTGTACTATGAACTAAAGGCGATGACCCTGGATAGGGGGTTAGTGTGCTCTACATGTGGGAAGAAGAATGAAACAGTTTGGGGCCCAGAAGGGCCAACTGAAGCAGCGTCAATGCTATTTACTCACTGCAGTTTCCTGTTCCCGGGCAACCCAGAAAACTACATGTTCTAGACTTCTTTGCAATTACATCAGGGAACATGTGCCTGAATCTTGGCCAATATATATGTCAGCCACTTCCAGACCTTTAAAAACATTCGTCGAGCTCCTCCAGGTCTCTCTTTCACTGCCATTTTGGAGGCTAGATGGCATAGCTACAAACGGAGGAGTTACATCCAACTTGTGTTGGATTTTGCATGACGGAGATAAATATTTCGTTGTTGCTATTGTTGTTACCACAGCACAGCACAGCCCACTGCTTTTCAAAATTTGGGGTGCATACAAATCATCTTGTTCTGATTCAGCAGGTCTGGGATGAGGCCTGAGAAAATACATGTCAAGCATTGAGATGATACAAATATGGCTGGTCTATGGAACATAGTTTCAGGAGCAAGAGCCTCAACTACCATGACTAACACACAGTGGGATTCTCTGGAGCAACTGAATGGCCCAGAGAAAAGGCCTCCACACACTGACTTGGGAAGGGGGTGGTAATCTACCAACAGAAAGAGTCTCTTCCTCTTAATTTCTCTAGAAAGTAGTTAATTGTATCTTGCTGGGATACAAGCTCTGAACATATACACCACTTCCAATTAAGCAACAAATTGGAGTTCAGATTAAAGCAGGATGATATAAGGCAAGACCTCCAGCGAGAACAGAGACTGACAGAATAAATTATATGACACGCCATCTGGCAAAAATTAAGAATTTGTATATAAAAAATTATGCAGGTACAAAAATTAGGTAATTTAACATAAAAGATACATAAGAAAGGAAATGTAGTCAAAGATTACTCTGGCTCTGCAGTTGAACAATAGTTAATGGTCAATGATTAATTATTGATCTCACTAAAAATAAGGCTATAACCATGGTTGGAGAGTGTGGAAAAAAGGTAAATGAGCACTTTAAGATGCCCAAATCCTCAAGTATCAAAATAGGAAGGCAATGAATAATACCTAAAGTTGAAAAATTAATAATAGTGGTATCAACATTATTTTTAGAAATATGAAAGTTAACTACTATAGAAACAAGGAAACAGTTTTGCCTCTCTCATTATAAGGCTTTATGGTCATTATTTTTAAACAATGTCCAAGTATTATTTTGATAAAAATTTAATCGTTAATTTTAAAATACAGAAAAATAAGAGACTGGTAATAGATAATGTAGGCGGGGGAATGGGAAGAAAAATATCTAAACATTATTGTTGGGAGTATGGATTGAAATAAAAATGGGATGACCAACTCCCACTACCCAATTTTAAATCCCCTTTGAGTCATTTCTAGGGCTCTGTGTATACTATAATAATACTTCCACAAATGTTCAAAGACATATATGAGAATGGTCACTACAACCCTGTTATAAAAGAGAAAAATCAGAGCACACTAAATATCCACTAACGGGGAAAAGCTGAATGAATTATGAACATATGTACCTGTATATTCTCCTTTCACCCACAAGTATTTATTGATTGCTCAGCACTGGGTATAGAGCAGTAAACAAAACTCAGCCAGCAAAGGAATACTACATATTTATTTAAAAGAAGAAAGTAGATCTATATGTGTTAATCTGGGTGAAAAAGCATATTTCAAAATAATATGTGCACAGGGCTGGCCAATTAGCTTACTTGGGAGAATGTGGTGTTGGTAACACCAAAGTCACAGGTCCGGCTCCCTGTACTGGCTAGCCACCAAAAAAAAATTAATAACAACAGCAACAATAAGAATAACAATAACATGCAGTATGATCCCACTTTTATTTAAATACATAGTAAAACTGGATAAGAGACTTTTTATGTACTTTTTAGTGTTTGAATTTTTTTTAACAATTCACATTAGTTCTTTAAAAGACAATAAACACATTTGCTTGTCAGATTGGATAAACAGCAGTAAACAAAGAAAAGCAGAGAAGAATGGAGGGAAGGAAATAACTTTTTGTAAAAGAGATCACTCTATATAGTAAAATAAAAGAAGCTGCACATCATTTTCACTTCTAGATCTTACCTACATATATGCAATTTCACTTCTAGGTATGTATCCTCGAGAAATTCTCACATATCCACAAGAAGAATTAAGAAATAATCTAAATTTTTATCAATGAAAGAATGAAACAATTGTGATATACTCACACAGTAAAATAACATACAGTAGTTAAAAAAACTCAAAGATAAACCACAAAAGCACAATTCTGAGGGAAAACCTCACGTTAGAGAATACAAAACAGTATAAAATTATTTATGTAAAGTTTTAAAAAGCAGCAAAATAAAACCATCTATTTATGGATAAATATGGAACCATAAATACAGATGAAAAACACCATGAGATACCACTTCAGAGCCACCAGATGACCTGACAATATTAAGCTAGCAACGACATGGAACAAGAACTCATGATACACAAATGGTATAAATTCATACTGGCACAGCCACTACAGAAAAGAATTTACATTACTTACGAAAGGACTTCAAAAAGTTCGTGGAAAAACAGAATTAAAAGATAATAATAATACATATAAACTTTATTTCTCAACATAAGCTCCACTGAGCTCAAAACCCTTTTGTAAGCAACATCAGCCATTTAGTCCATCCTTAAAGAACTGAGCGTCCTGGGAACGTAATGCAGTCTTTTTTACATTATTAACAAGAAAAATGGGTGCCTTAAAGATCTTTTAAGATTAGAAAACAAGAAAAAGTCAGAAGGAGCCAAATCAGGACTGTAAGGTGGATGCCTAATGATTTCCCATCAAAACTCTCGCAAAACAGGCCTTGTTTGATAAGAAAGAGCAGGAGCGTTGTTGTGGTGAAAAATTCTCTGGTGATTTCATGGGCATTTTTCTGCTAAAGCTTTGGCTAACTTCCTCAAAATATTCTCATAATAAGCAGATATTATTCTTCTTTGGACCTCCAGAAAGTCAACAAGCAAAATGTCTTGAGCATCCCCCCAAAATTGTTGCCAAGACCTTTGCTCTTGACTGGTCTGCTTTCGCTTTGACTGGACCACTGCCAGCCTTTGGTAGCCATGGCTTTGATTGTGTTTTGTCTTCAGGATCATACTGGTAAAGCCATGCTTCATCTCCGTTACAATTTTTCCAGGAAATGCTTCAGGATCTTGATCCCACTTGTTTAAAACTTCCATGGAAAGCTCTGCTCTTGTCTGCAGGTGATCTAGGCACAACTGCTTTGGCACCCATTCAGTGAAAAGTTTGCTCAACTTTAATTTTTTAGTCAGACTTGTGTAAGCTAAACCAATTGAGATGTCTATGGTATTGGCTATTGTTTCTGATGTTAATCATTGGTCCTCTTCAATTAGAGCATGAACAAGAGTAATTTTTTCCTTGCAAATTAACGTGGATGGTCTGCCACTATGGGCTCCATCTTCAACATCGTCTCGTCCCTTCTTAAAATGAGTTATCCATTTGTAAACTGATTTCTTTTCCTTTTTTTTTTTGGCAGCTGGCCATTTGTAAACTGCTGATTTCTTTGGAGCACTGTCCTCATAAACTTTTCATAAAACATCAAAAATTTCACCATTCTTCCACCCAAACTTAACCATAAATTTGATGTTTGTTCTTGCCCCAGTTTTCACAGAATTCATATTGCTCAGATAGGGGCTCTTTTCAAACTGATGTCTTATCCTTCTTAGTGCCTCAAACTAGATCCTGCTCAGACATGTTATGACAAGTTAATAAAAGTTTATTTTGGTGCAATAAAAATTTGAAATCCATGCATAGTTTTTTCATAATATGCATTCTCCATGAACTTTTTGAAGACCCATCATAGTGTGGTAGACAGAAATCTAAAGATATTCCCCCAAGATTCCTGCTTCTGGTCATTTAATTAAACATTAATCTGGGTACAGCTGTGAAGGGACTGTGCAAATAAAGTAGCCTAGATTATACAGGTGGGCCCAATCTAATCTCAGGAGCCCTTAAAAACAGAGAACTGTCTCCAGCTAGAGGAGGAGAAAGAGAGGAGGCAGAAGTGGAGGATGGAAAAATTCAAAGCATGAGAAGGACCCAACCCCCTATTGCTGGCTTTGAAAATGAAGGAAGGAAGTGGCTACAAACTGAGGAATGTGAGTGTATTCTAGAAGCTGAGAATGACCATCAGCTGACATCCAGCAAGGAAACACAGACCTCAGCCCTACAACCATATTGAACTGAATTCTGCCAACAACCTAAGCGAGCTTGGGAGAAGATTCATCTACAAAGCCTCCAGAAGAGACTGCAGTCCTACTGACAACTTGATTTCAGCCCGTAAGACCCAGAGCAGATAACCCAGCCAAACCTACTGCACTTCTGACCTACAGAACCATGAGATAATAAATTTGTGTTGTTTTAGGCCTCTAAGTTTGTGGTAATTTGTTACACAGCAATAGAAAATTAATACTTCTAGACAAACTGAAGAGATGCACTACTCTACAACCCAGCATCTATACATCTTACAGGCTAGGGCTCAGACCCTTCTAACCTATTGTACAAACTGGGTCACCAGACCCCTTACATGCAGGTCACAAGCTAGGTAAAGATAATTGGGAAAGATCCATGGCAGAATTGACAGGTTCATTCCAACACGAGCTCAGCACTCAGCTTCTTTAGCAGCAGCAGCATACAGCAGAGTTCAGCAGATCCAGCAGCAGAGATGGCCTCCCAGGGGCATCCTCCGGGGCCCTGGCAGCAAAAGTTTGTAGCAACAGCCTCCAGCAGCAGTAGCTGCCTCCCCAGGTGTATCCTGGGGGCAGGGGGCATGGTGAATCAGAAACATTCCTCCTTTATACTCAAATCCGATAACCCAGGAACACCTGAGTGGAGTCAGACAACCAAAGAACACCTGGGTGCGCATGTGCAATTACATTAGACAATAACCAAAGAACACCTGGGCGCACACGCATATCTACATCAAATGCTAAGCAAGACTCTGAACATCTGAGGGACCCTGACCATTTACCTTCACTTTCCCTACAACACCCAACTACATACCCAGAGAAACTCTTGCCAGCGTGCACCAGAAGACATGCACAACAATGTTCATATCACCACTGCTCATAATAGGGAAAAAAAAATTGACAACCCAGTCATTCATGGAGAGTACAAAGGACAAATTGTGGAATATGCATTTAATGTAATATAATATAGCAATGAAAGATCAACAAACTACAGCCACACACAAAAATAGGGATGAGTCTCAAGTCTCATATTATGTGGAATAAAAAGCAAGTGAAAAATATGTGCACACAGTACAATTCTAGTTATAAAGTTAGATAGTACAGAAAACAAAACATAGCTCAGAGATGCAAATGTGATCAAACTATAAAGAACAGCAAGAAAATAAACACAAAATTTAAGGCAGGAATTATGTCTGTAGGAGGTAAGAGGATAGGGGCACAAAAGAGGACCACGGGCATCAACGATAACGTATGGTTGTTCCCAACTCTATACATATTTTATGATTATTATAGTGTCTACTCAATATTTAAAAAGATGAAAACATCTAGAGAACCAAACTTCTACATAACCAAAAAACAAAAAATTTTTTTTCTTTTACCAAGGTATGTTCATTGAAAAAAAAAAAAATTCAAATAATATATAAAAGTTCAATCATCTTTTTAACCACCTGAAATCCCACCATCTAGACATCCTCAGTAACAATTTGCTGAACACCCTTTCAGGCATTTTCTATGTGTGTGTATATACAAACACTAAATATTTTATGTAAAATCACCATTACACACACGTATGTATATGATCATTCTATAAATGCTTTTTAGACCCTGCTTTTTAAAATCAACTGTACTGATATATAATCACATAAAATAAAATGCACCCATTTTAAGTATAATGCCCAATAAGTTTTGACGAAAGTACAAGGGTACTTCAAAAAGTTCATGGAAAGATTCATATCCTCTTTTAATTCTATTTTTCCACAAACTTTCTGAAGAACCCTCATACATGGAGTATAACACCACCCAATCAAAATAAGAACACTTTCATCACCACATAAGTTCACTCTTGCCCCTGTGCAGTCAATCTCCCCCCGACCCCCACCTCTGAAGGCACCCACTCATCTTCTTTCCTTATTAAATGCTTTGTTGGCTCTAAAATTGCATGTGAATAGAATCATACACAATGTATTCTTTTGTCCAGCTTCTTTTGTTCAGTATATTTTTGAATTTCATGCTGTGACATCACCAGTGGTTCATTCCTTTTTACTGCTGAGTGGTAGTATATTTGTGGACTTGTTGGTGGACATGTGAGCTGTTTCCAGTTTTGAGATTTGAGTATTGGCATACAAGTCATTTGTGGGTTTAAGTTTTTAGTTTATACTGCATGAGTCAAATGTGTCCCCAAAAGGTTCATGTGCTGGAGACTTGGTCTCCACTGTAACAGTGTTAAGAGGGTGGGAAATCCTATTATGGTAATTGAAAGGTAAGGCCTTTAGGAGGTGATTAGATTATGAGAACTGTACCCTCATGAATAGATTAATCCATTGATCGTTTAATGGTGGTAATGGGTGTAGTTCTGATAACTTTAAAAGGACAGCAAGTAAGAAGGTTAGCTCTTTCTTGCTCAGCCTGTTCACCATGTGACACCCTGCCTCACTGCAGAGAGTCACCACCAAGAACAAGGCCCTCACCAGATAAGTTCCCTGGACTTTGGACTTCCCAGCCTCTGAAACTGTAAGAAATAAATTTCATTTCTTTATAAATTACCCAGTTTCAGGTATTCTGTTATAAGCAACACAAATAGACTAATACATATACCCAGGGTGCAATGCTGGGTTATACAGTAAGTGCACATTTAATAGGAAATCATCAAACTGTTTTCCAAAGTGCCCATACACCCCTACCGGCAATTTATCTAAATTATGGTAACTCTACATTTTCACCAACACTTGATATTGTCAATCTTTTTCATTTTAATCATTCTTGTAGACAAACAGTTTTTTATAACTATAACATAAATTTACATCTCTCTAATGACTAAATATGAGAATTTTTAATGTGCCTATTGGAAATTCAAATATATTATTTGGTGAAGTTTCTGTCCAAATCTTTTAACAATTTTGGAAATTTGGGTTGTATGCCTTTTTTACTATTGATTCATGCAAGTTATTTATAAATATTGGATAAAAGTCCTTTGTCAGAGAGATGAATTACAAATATTTGCTCTCAGTCTGTAGCATACCTTTTTCTTAACAATTCCTTTTTTGGGGGCGTGGGGGGGAGAGGGGGGGAAGGAGGCAACTGGCTGGTGCGGGGATCCTTGACCTTGGTGTTATAACACCACGCTCTAACCAACTCAGCTAACCATCCAACCCAACAATGTCTTTAAACTGCAGAAATTTTAAAGTCCAATTTAACATTAAAAAAAATTTATAGTTAGTGCTTTTTGTATCACATAAGACTAAATGTTACCTTCAGACTAAGAACAAAACACGGATGTCTGCTCTCACCACTTCTATCATTAGACTTTAGGTCCCTGCCAGTATTTAATAAATCAAGAAAGAAAAAAAAAAAAATAGACAGCAAACTGATTGGAAAGGAAGGAAAGCTTTTTTTGTTCAATGACTGTGTCTGTAGAAAATCCTACAAAATTAACCAAAAGACTACCAGCATTGATAAGTCAATTTAGAAAGGGTACAAGGGCAATATACAAAAATGAACTGTACTTTTACATATTGGCAATGAACATTTGTATTATTTCTAAAAATCCCATTTACAATAGCATCAAAAATATAAACTATTAAGGTAATAAATTTAACAAAACATGCATAGGACCTATATACTGCAAAACTAAAAACAATGTTGCAAGAAATTAAAGAACTAAATAAATGGACAGGCAGATCACATTCATGGATTAGAAGGTTCAATATTGTTAAGACAGCAATTCTCCACAAACTGATCTACAGATTCAAGGCAATCCCAATTGAAATCTCAAGAAGTTTTTGAAACTGACAAGCTGATTTTAAAATACTTATGATGGGGCTGGCCAGTTAGCTCAGTTGGTTAGAACACGCTGATAACACCAAGCTCCAGGGTTCAATCCCTATACCAGCAAGCCACCAAAGATAACACAAAAACACAAAACAAACAAGAGAATAAAATATTTATGAGAATACAAAGGACCTAGAATATTCAAAACAATTCTGAAAATAAAGAACAAAGTTGTAGGATTATACTAACTGATCCAAATCCTCACATAAAACTACAGTAATAAAGAAAATATGGGGCCGGCCCGGTGGCACACTTGGTAGAGTACGGCGCTTGGGAGCGCGGCAGCGCTCCTGCCGAGGGTTCGGATCCCATACAGAGACCGGTCCACTCACTGGCTGAGCGTGGTGCAGGCGCAACACCGAGGGTTGCGATCCCGTTGCCGGTCCCCGGTACCGGCGTGACACCGAGGGTTGCAATCCCGTTACCGGTCAGTAAAAAAGACAAAAAGGAAAAAAAAAAGAAAATATGGTATTGACATAAGGACAGACATAGAAATCAAGAGAACACAGTGCTCAGAAATAGACCCACATGTACATCATGAGTTGATTTTCAACAAAAATGCCAAGATAATTCAATGGCCAAAAGATAGAAAAAGGACAAGACATTCAATAGGGAAAGGATAATCTTTTCGACAAATGATACCAAAATAACTGTGTATCCATAAAAGAAAATAATAAACCTTGACCCATAACTCACAGCACACACCCTAGAAACCTCTAAAACTTGATCATGGACCTAAATATTGGAGTTAAAACTATAAAACTTCTAGAATGAAACACAAGAGAAAATTTCTATGGGGTGCTTTTTTCATACAATATTTCAGAAACCTTTATATGCTAATATATACATATGACTTTTTTAAAAAGGTAAGAAAAAGACGGGAAGAATCCTTAAAAACTTTAGAAATGGGTCTTATTTCTTAAACCAAATTTCAAAAGTCACTGTTTCTTTTCTTTTTTTTTTTTTTTTTTTTTTTTTTTCCCTTATCAGTATTTTCATACAATCTTTCTTCTACTGAAGTACAGAAATATTACTCAAAGGAAAAGAACAAAAATCTTTTTAATCTCCTTTCATATAGTTCCTATAAGAACAGGTTGCTTTCTAGGAAACTGTAGTTTTGCCTCAATGATTATTTTTTGATGCCTTTGCTGTAGTACAAATAATTAAATAAATTTCTTAAGATATATTAACACCACCCATAACGTTTAAATACATAACAGTTACCAGAAGACCGTGGCAACATGCAAAATGTTTTAGAAATGGCCTATTCTGGTTGATAAAGATTCACAGTGCATCATATAAAGAGATTACAAATTTTTAAAATAATAAAACAAATTGTAACTATTCTAAACATAATTTCCCCCCAATAATTCAGAGGATACTTCAAGAAATGTATGTATGTCTGCCTACTGGTTTTGAATTATGGTTAACAAAATGATAGATAAGAGAGTCAATTATAGTTATTAACTTAATCACCATGGTTTCCCAGAACACCAAAATTAAAAACAACATATATTGTAATGCTGCTGCCCATGTATGTGTTATTTACTACTGCATAACAAATTATCCCAGTAACCAGTGATTTAAAAAAGCAAACATTTATTATAATTCCTCACTATGGGTCAGGAATACAGGTACAGCTCACTGAGTGCTTCTGGCTCAAAGTTTATCGTGAGGTTGCACTCAAGCTGCTGGCTGAACTGTGGGGTCCTCTTGAAGACAGGGGGTTGTGGGTGGGAGGGCAGCCTCTGCTTCCAAGCTCACTCATGTGGCTATGGGTCAGTCTCAGTCCCTACCACATAGGCCTCTCCAGTCTGCTCTCACATGGCATCTTTTTTTTTAAATTTCCTTCCTTCCACCCATGGCTTTTTCTAGGTGTACAATTCAATGTTTTTTTAGCATATTCAGAGTTGTGCCCCATCACCACAATCACTTTTAGATTTTCATCACCCCAAAAAGAAACTCATTAGCAGTCAAACTCTTATTTCCCCTCCACCCCAATCCCAGCTCTAGGACAATACTAATTTACTCTCCAATTCTAAATACTTGTGTATTCTGGACATTTCATATAAATATAATCATACATACGGGGCCTTTTGTGACTCCCTTTTATCACTTAGCATAACGTTTTCAAGGTTAATCGATATCGCACTGTAAGTCAGTACTTCATTCATTTTTATGCCTGAATAATATAATATTCCACTGTATGGATGAGCCACATTTTATGTAACCATTCATTAGTTGATACACACTTGAGCTGTTTCTATGTTTCGGCTATTATGCATACTGCTACTGTGAACTTTTATGTGCAAGTTTTGGTGTAGATATATGTTTTCATTTCTGTTGGGTATATATACCTAGGAGTGGAATTGCTGTGTCATGTTATCCCCATATTTAGCCACTTGAGGAACTGCCAGAATGTTTCCCAAAGCAGCTGCAACACTTTACATTCTCATCAACAGCATATGAAGATTCCAGTTTCTCCACAACCTCACCAACACTTATAATTACTAGTCTTTTTGATTACAGCCATCCTAATGGGTGTGACATGGTATTTCTTTGTAGTTTTGATTTCCATTTCCCTGGTGGCTAATGATGGCAAGCATCTTTTCATGTGCTTATTGGCCATTTGCATGTCTTGTCTGAGGAAATGTCTGTTCAAATCCTTTGTCCGTTTTTTAATAGAGTTCTTTTTCTTTTTATTGTTGAGGTGAAAGAGCTCTTTATATAGTCTGGATATTAGATATATAATTAGATATTGTTAGATAATAGAATTTTTCTCATACTGAACATTTAGCGAGCATGTAGACCAAAACTCTCATACACTGCTGGTAGGAGAGTAAAACAGCACAACTACATAGGAAAGCAATTTGGTACTGTTTAGTAAAATTACTGCACACCCTGCAAACAACTCCAAACCTAGATGTATTTCTCCTCAGAGAAATTTCCTCAAGTCAAGTAAGATTATCAGGAAAAGCAAAAAGATAACAGACATAGAACTTAGTATGGTAGTTATTTCTGAGAAGAAGGAAGGGGCACACAGGTTTCAATGGTATGGATAATATTCTATTTTTTAATGCATATTTTTGTATGTGCGACATTTCATAAACATTTTTTCAAAGAAGTTCACTAACAACTGATGGTATTTCTAATACAGAAAGACACTGAAGCAGTTCAATACCAATGTATACAAGGTAGATGAGCATCATATGTAAACAATATCATCTATTTTTAATCCAACGAAATATAAGCTTTGTAGAACTAAGAAGATCAATTCCCTGCCCTTACCTGCTTCTTTCCACCTTTCTGCCCACCTCTGTGTTCCTAACTCCACCTTCACTTCCATGACCTGGGTTAAATACCACCTCCCCCGGGAGGTTTTGCCATTTGGTCTGTCAACCTGAGAGGTACACACCCTTCTCTCACTTTCCACAGGGCTTGTAGCACTTCAAGGCTCTCATCACACTATCCTTGCATCACAATGATTTAACTCCTCATCAGAAATAAGCACCTGGAGAACACTAGTTACAACATCAGCCTGGCACACAGAAAGCACTGACTTTTTTGTTGACTACTATAGTGGATTGAATTATGTCCCCCCAAAACTCCCTGAAGTTTGAATTGTGTCCCCAAGTTTTATGTATTAGAAACTTAGCCCTCACTGTGACTGTTAAGAGGGCGAGAAATCCTATTATGGTAATTGAAAGGTGGAGCCTTGAGGAGGTAATAGGATTGTAGGACCATGCCATAGGGAACGGATTAAAAATAGTGGTCAGGGGTGTGGTTCTGAGGGCTTTAGAAGAAAAGGTGAGTCTGTTTCTCTGTTTCTCTGTCTCTCTCTGCTCTCTCTGCTTCCACCATCTTGCAATGTGAGACCCCTGGGCCACTGTCCCCACCACCAGATGGACTTTGGACTTCCCAGCCTCAGAAACTGTAAGCAATAAATGTCGTTTTTCTTTATAATTACCCAGTTCCATGTATTTTGTTATAAGCAACACAAAACAGACTAATAGAACTATTGAATGAATAAATTAATTGGAAAATTCAGGCACTTTGAGTGTGTTGAGTAGAAATTGGATCTGGACTAGTTTAAAAAAAAAACTTCTCAAAAAATGAAGAATTAAAAATTACACTCCTTGAAAAATTGACTCTTCAATACAGCAAAGACAAGGCTGACAACAGTCAGCTAAAATATAAAATGTTTAGAGTGCATACACGGATCATATTCCATATTCACAGAGGGGAGAATCAGAAGGCATAAGAACTTCTAAAGATTATCAGGATAGTCTACTGCTTTAGAAAAATGTCTTAATCACACAACTGGAGAATAGGTAGAGTTGTAAAATCTCTTTTACAAAAAAAAATAGAATATGCCATTTCAAAACTCAAATATAGGTCAATTTTAGAAATTTTAGCAACATTTTTTATTTGCTTTCAGATATTTTAAACTATTTCCCACCAAAAGTATAAATCTACACATGTGAATACAGTAGAAATGAAACTGCTGCATAAGGGGAAAAAAGAGCAAGAGATCACAAGAGAAACAGACATATCCCTCAAGAACTAAACACTACTACTGACAACAAATAAAGGTTCTTGACTGGTTGAATCAATTCATTTCCATCTATGCTTTGAGTTAATTTCTTCCTGATGCTAATTTAAAGGAGACAAAAATAGTGGTGCTAGGCTTGCCAGATTTAGCAAATAAAAATACAGTAAATCCAGTTAGACTTGAAGTTCAGATAAACAACGAATAATTACTTAGTATAAGTATGCCCCATGTACTGTTTATACTAAAAATGTATTCACTGTATGACAACATCTGAATTCGTATTTATCAGTTGGTTAGAGCATGGTGCTGATAACACCAAGGTCCAGGTTTCATTCCCTGTACTGGCCAGCCACCAAAACAAAAAACATTTAACTGAGCATCCTGTATTTTATCTGGCAACCCTAGTTGGAGCCAAAATATGGAGCAGTAATCAATCCAATTTCCTCACTTTGTAGCAGAAACTGAGAACCAAAGACAGGAAGTGACTTGCCCAAGCTTAAACTAACATCAAGCAAGTGAGTTTGCTTTGAAAAGAGAAAACATATTCCAGTAGGTCACCTTGGGTTCCACTCAGTCCATTTCACTTTCAATTCTTGTTCACTTCACAGAAGCACCAAGTGGACAAGCTATAAAGGATACGGTTTTCCTCTTTTAACATCAAACTTCAAGTTTCGGTAAATTTCCTACCAACTCTAGTATCCAAAAACAACAAATTAGGAAACTAAGCATTGCTCTTAAAGAAAAAAAAATTCCTGATAATTTTTTTGCCTACACATCACTACCTCATATTGTATGTTTACTCGTTATATGAAACAGGACATTGTTTTCTCCTAAACCCAGTTCTCTCAAAATCCAAAATTTTCTTGCTCTGGGGTTTCAAGATTCAGTAAAAGAGCATGTTCACATTATTTCAGGACTCTTAACGATTTTAGTTCATATACTCTTTCAGTTTTCGTGTTTATCAGAGGACATGTCCTAATCCATTTGGTTGACCTCAAATAATAGTCTTCCACTCCCACTCTGTGCCTGAACTAAAGCGGCAATGAGGCGTGAGGTCTCACTATTACAAACATACAAGGGTACCTCAAAAAGTTCATGGAAAGATTCGTGATATCCTTTAACTCTATTTTTCCAGTACCCTTCTATTTTTGAAGTACCCTCGTGCACTCACTTCTTCTGGGACTGGGATGCAAGAAAAGATGGAAAGGGGCCGGCCCGTGGCTCACTCGGGAAAGTGTGGTGCTGATAACACAGAGGCCACGGGTTCGGATCCCATATAGGGATGGCCGGTTAGCACACTTGGGAGAGCGTGGTGCTGACACCAAGTCAAGGGTTAAGATCCCCTTGGTAGGTAGGTAGGTAGGTAAGTAGGTAAGGAAAGAAAGTAAGGAAAGAAGAAAAGAAAGAAAGAAAGAAAGAAAGAAAGAAAGAGAAAGAAAGAAAGAAAGAAAGAAAGGGTAGGTAGGTAGGTAGGTAGGTAGGTAGGTAGGTAAGTAGGTAAGTAGGTAAGTAAAGTAAGTAAAGTAAGTAAAGTAAGTAAAGTAAGTAAGTAAGTAAGTAAGTAAA
>NW_007728492.1:225806-246316 GCF_000696425.1 Galeopterus variegatus
GAAAGAAAAGAAAGAAAAGAAAGAAAGAAAAGAAAGAAAGGAAGGAAGGAAGGAAGAAAGGAAGGAAGGAAAGGAAGGAAGGAAAGGAAGGAAGGAAGGAAGGGCACAAATGTTCATAACAGCATTATTTATAATAGCCAAGAAAAAACCCCAAAACAAAAAGTGGAAACAACTCAAATATCTATCAACTGATGAATGAACAAAATATGATATATGCATACAATGGGATATTATTCGGACATAAAAAGGAATGGAAGCCTGACATGTGCAACCTGAATGAACTATGAAAACATTATGCTAAGTAAAAAAGCCAGTCACAACAGACCACATGTTGTATGATTCCATTTATGTGAAATGTCCAGAGCAGGCAAATCTATAGACACTGAAAGTAGATTAGCGGTTGCCTAGGGCTGGGGCAAGAGAGGGGAAGGGGATGGAGAGATTGGGAGATGATGGCTAAGAGGTTCACGGTTTCTTTTAGGGTGAAATCTTTAGAGCATTTTCATTGCTCTAAAATTGATTTTGACGATGGTTGCACGACATAGCAAATAGCTAAAAACCATTGAATTGTACACTTTAAAAGAGTAACATTATGTGATTTATACATCAGTAAAGCCATTAAAGGCAAAATTTAAAAAAAAATTTTTAAAAAACTTCAATGGTTTCTGGTCGTAGAACAAAATCCAAACTCCTAAATAGTCCACCAGAGGAATCAGCCCCTGCCTACCTGTCTGACCTAAGTCACTCCTCAAACAAGACCTTTCATTCACTCTAGCCTTTTTTCTGTTCCTCAGACACTTAGAGCTTGCTCCTGCCTCAGGACCTTTGCACTTGCTGTTCCCTCCACCAGGAATGCTCTTTCCCCAGCTCTGGTCCTTTACACAGCCAGTTCCCTCTCATGATCCAGATTTCACTTCTCAGACAGGCCCTCCCTGACCACTCCCTGTAAAGCAGCCTCAGGTTGCCTGTTTTAACTTTCTACGTGGCCCTAACTCTCTCTGATGCTGTTTTTGTTATTTATTTGTTTGTCATCTGCACCCCTCCCCCCCAGAAGACAAGTCCCATGCTGCAAGGGACCTGGGCTGGTTTGTACTCTGTGTCCCTGTGCCTGGTGCAGGGTAGGGGCTTAGACAATCTTTATGAGGCAAGACGGAACTCGGGGCTTGTACTCTCCACCTGGCTGAGGATCCTGCCTGGGCCTCACCTCCAGGACGTCAATGCTCTCCTTCACCCGAATCTTGGCTGACTTGAGCTTCTCCCGCAGTTGTTTATAGTACGTCGATGGAACACCCAAAAACTCCAAGCCTCTCTCCCTCAAGTGGCGAATCTGTCTCAGAGCAGAGTCAAGGTCAGCTTCTTTGTCTGTCCAAGCTCAATCAACATCCCTAGCCACGAGGAGGCAGGGTCCCTATGCTAGCTCCCCACAACTGCCAGGGTACCATGTGACCTCATCCCCTTCCTTCTCTGGTGGGGCCCCTGTTAGAAGAACAGCAATTGCTAACATTTATGGAATGCTCACTATGTGCCTGTCTCGAGCACTTACTGGCCCGTCACGTGGCGCTGCTGTCACGTGCCCGGCCGGAGGGGTGGGCGGAGGCGTTGCCCGGCGACGACGGCGCGTGGGGAGCGGGCGTGGCGGCGGCGTGGCCCCTCCCATCCCCTCTGCGCGGCTTCCCGGTGGCGGTTCGGAGGCGAGAACGCCCTGCCGAGGTGGAAAGACTCTCCCAGACTGGCTTCCTACAGGGCCTCACCCCGTATGTTATCGGTGTTTTGGAAGAAGAGAATCGGTCCGGCATAATGATGTACTTGAAAGAAAAAATGGAAAGAAGCTAGCAAACCGGAGGGGGAGCGGGAAAGTAAATAATAATGTTTTCTTTGCTTTAATTCCCGAACCTGGAATGAAAGGCCGATGCCCACAGCCTACCCTTCCCAGCCAGAGAAAGGGTGCGAGCAAGACTTACAGGACTTCCAACTTTTATCTTAAGTTATACTTTTTCGTGAACATTAGTCTGTATATGTAAAAACCGGCATGTCTAAATAAATATTTGATTCAGCATTCAGCTTTTGTCCACATCAACCTTTTCTTATACCTCTGTCGCTTTGTTTTTAGTGACTATTTCTACCAAGTCCACTTTTCCTAGATCAAACTTTGCAGAAGTAAAGTTTCAGCCACTGCCAATTTTATTTCTCCCATAATATTCATTATAAATTGCATAAAAGACTTTGTATTATTTATTAGTAAATTCATGAGTGAATTGTAAGCAAATCTCAAATACTCCAGAATTGGTCTGTTGTTTAGGAGTGATCTATTGCAGAGCTAATCAAGTTCCTTGCTACAGTTCTGATCACTTTGCATACCTGTCTGTATAAATAAAGAGCAGAGCAAATTGTCAGGGTCAAAACAGTGGGCTCAAAATATCCTCCAGATATATAGCAAGGTCAAAACATCTTTATTTCTATAACACACCTAGAATGCCACATTACAAAGAGTAAAAGATGTAGTGATGAGTTCTGTCCACACTTGTCTTTTACTATGGAAAATAAGTTACCAAGGCCAGTTGCCACAACCTGGTTGACTCTTTCTACTGCTTCTGGCAGCAGGTGTTCCATGAAGGCAGGAACAGTATGTTCCATTGGTATACCTTATGCCTGGTGAGCAAAAAAGTTGGTTGACTGATCTATGGATATAGAATCCTGCCATGCTCCTGTAGGAAGCAGCAGAAGCTTCGTCGTTCCAGAGGGTTCTATAAGTTAAGCAGAAGGGCTGGAGACAAAGCTAAGGTGAGTCTTGGCTCAGCCATTACAATCTAGGCAATTTATTTAACGCTTCTGAGCCTCTCCATCTATCTAAAAGAAAGATATCTACTGAATAGAGTGGTTATGAGACAAAATGGGACAATGCCTGCACAACAATTTAAAGTGCCCAACACATACAGACTCAGTAAATGTTAACCATATACAGCAGGTTGATTACACGTCAATGTGGAATAAGAGACTGAAAGTTGACTCCAAGGTTTTTGGCCTATACAACCAAAATAATGAAATTGTCATTTACTGGGCCAGCCTGGTGGCGCACTGCTACAGTGTGCCGCTTGGGAGCGCGGCGGCGCTCCTGCCGAGGGTTCGGATCCCACATACAGACCGGTTCCCGCTCACTGGCTGAGCGAGGTGCGGGCGCGACACTGAGGGTTGCGATCCATTGCTGGACACGAAAAAAGACAAAAAGGAAAAAAAAAAAAAAAGAAATTGTCATTTACTGAGATGAAGGGTTATGTGCACGTTGGTGGGGGAGGGGGAATCAAGAATTTGATTTGGGGCATGCTAAATTTGATATGCCTATTAACATCCAAATGGAATTATACAGTTAGCAGCTGGATAAAAGAGCCTGGAATTCAGAGGAGAGAGAGAGAGATATAAATTGGAGATTAGTCAATGGTATTTCAAAGCACAGGACTGAATGAGACCACAGAGCAGTAACTTTCATACCTCTCACCCCAACCCAAGATACAAAATACATTCTACATGTTGCCTAAATACATGTATATAATTTTAAAGTTTCTAGAAGCAAATTTACCCTTCCTATGTATGATACACGATTCCCTTTCCCCTCTACTTGTCTATTTTAAATTTTTGCTCCCAACTCAATTGATTTAACCCAGTAACAGTTGTGGCCTACACTGTGAAAATCACTGAAAGTCAATGACCTAGGCCAGTAATTGCATAATCACAACAAAAGAAGAGATCCAAAGGCTATCAAGTGGCACTAGTAAAGACAACTAGAAAAGGAAACAGAAGGAGCAGCCAGAGGTAAGAGGAGAACTGGAACAAAAGAGTCCTGAAAGCTAAGTGAAATAAATGTTTCAGGAGAGAAGTGCCTAAGTGTATCATTGGCTACTGAGAGGTTGAGTCAGATGAGAACCGACCTTTGGATTTGGCAGTATAGAGATCACTGAGACCTTGAGGCCAGAGCACTTAAGATAAAGAGGCAGCGATAAGAGCCTGATTGTAGAGATAATAGGGGGTGACAAGTAGATACATTTCTTTTTTGCTGTAAAGGGGAGCCTGGAAATGGGACCATAGCAGGCAAGAAATGTGAGAGTTAAGGTTTTCTGTTTAAATATTTATATACTAATACAAATAGTCTCGAAACAGGAAATACAGATGCAGAAGAGAGTGACAACTGTAGGAAGGAAATCTTGAGTAGGCGGGAGGAGTCATCCTTAGCTAAGGTGGACAAGAGAAAGGGAGTGGGTGAGCACAGGTACAGACAGCTTGGTAGATTTGTTGTTGGATGCATGTGGAATTTCTTTTTTGATTGTTTATTCCGTAGTTTAATAAAATAAGAAACCGAAAGTGGGAGGAGAGAGAGAGGTGAGGATGTGAATATCATCTGGGAGAGTGCTGCATCCCAGCCCCATGACTTCCCACATGACTGCTGTGTCTTTCTTCTGACTGCCATCTTTGCCTCCTACAGTCTCTTTCTACACAATCCCCAAAGTGATTTTTCAAAACTTAAGTCAGAGTGAGTCAACCCCAATATTTTCCCAGTTCTATACAGTTCCCACATGATCTAGCCCCTTATTTCCTTTGACCCCTCACTGACTTTACTCCAGCCACCTTGCTGTCTTTGACCCCCCTTTGTGAAACAGCACTTCTATCAATGTCACCTTCCCTTGCTTGGTTTTTGTTCTTAGCTCTTATGGCCATCTGTGAGGGAGACATTTACAGCCCATTAAATATCAATTTGACACACACACCCCTTCCTACAACCCTTGCAATTAGGTTGGGCCACATGACCAGTTCTGGCCAATGGGCTGTGAGCAAAAAAAGGAATATACACTTCTAGTCAAAACATATAAAAGCCAAATGCAACCTTCCTGCAGCAGCAACCTGGGAGACCCTATGGTGCAGTGTGGAAGCCACACAATGGAAACAGCCTGAATCACTGAGTTATCTCACTGGGCAGCTGCCCTGGGAAATTGCCTGGCTCACTGGATTTTCCATGTGTGAGAAATGAACATTGTGGAGTTAAACCACTGAGCTTGGGGGTTAATTTATTACTACAGTATAATAGAGTATTTGTTATCGTCTGACTTGTCCCTTCCCCAAATTCATAAGTTGAAGTCTTAACTTCCAGTACCTCAGAATGTGACTATATTTGCAGATAGGGCCTTTAAAAAGGTGATTAAGTTAAAAAGAGGTCCTTATAAGAAAAGGAGATTAGGACACATAGGTTAGAACGTGTGAAAGACAAAAGGAAAGACAGCATCTGCAGGCCAAGGAGAAAGGCCTCAGAAGAAACCAACCCTGCTGACACCTTGATCTTGGACTTTCAAACTCCCAAACTGTGAGAAAATTAATTTCTGTTGTTTAAACCACCCCATCTGTGGTACTTTGTACAGAAGCCTTAGCAAATGAAAGCCAGATCTGAATACACAATCTGGCATATTTATTTTTATTGTTTCTTTCCTCTAGAATGTGAGTGGTGAAAGAAGGGATGTTATTTAGTTCAACACTGTATCCACAGCACTTAGAATAGAGCCTGACCCCTAACAGGTGCTCAATATTTGTTAAATGACTGAATTTTCTATTTTAATGAAATTTCTCAAAATTCCTGGGGCTCTAATTTTGTTAACTTTCCCTAATATTTTTTTAGACACCTCTGAATTAAACTTCACTTTTCATTTCTAATTTTGCTAGTTCGCTTTTCTTTCTTAAGGTAATGTTGATGTGAATCTGGTTAAAATATTTCACGACAAGCACAATTTCATTCAATTTCCAGGATTCACTTTTTTCCCCTAATTTCCATTTTCTCCTTTCCTTTGGTTTTCTGAGTTCTTTTCCCGAGCTTTAGATTAGTTATAAGTTGTGGCTTTTTTTCTTTCTTGGTAATCTAGACGTTTCTGCCTTAAATAATTTCTATAATAAAGAATACAGCACTATGAATTTTCTGGTAATTACAGCTTTGACTGTGTCCTGCAAAATTTAGTAAGTTCTATTTATAAATACTGTATAAAATAATATATTCTAGAATTCTTTGACCTAAGTGTGAAGATTTTTTGTCTTTAATTATTATACATTTTAATAACAGCATTTTGCAACACAATATTTTTAAGAATGTAGTGTCTGAAATTTCTACTTCTTATATTTTACATGGATTTTCCTGCCCCCAAAGTGAATTTTTTATAAAGCAATCAAATACTTGAGAAAACATGTTTTCTACTATTTTCCCCATTTTATTCTCTACAAAAATCTGTTAAATCCATCATTTTTCACTGTTAACTTATTCTATCTACAATGGATATTAAGGCAATCATTACCTAGTCAATTCCACTTTGTTTTGCATATATCTTTTTAAGTTTTTTAATAAACTATTTTCAGAACAATTTTACATTTACAGGAAGTCTGTAAATATAGTTCAGAGTTCCCATATATCTCACCCTCAGTTTCCCCTATTAACATCTTACGTTAGTAAGGTATATTTGTTACAATTAATGAACCAATAATGATACATTATCTAACTAAAGTCCACGCTTTATTCAGATTTCCTCAGTCTTCCCTTTTCTATTCCAGGATCCCATCCAGCATGCTATCTCCTTTGGCTGCTCTTGGCAGTGACAGTTTCTCAGATATTGTTTTTGATGGCCTTCATAATGTTGGTGAGATATTTTATAGCAGTTGAAAATTATTTGTTTCCTCTTGGTTAGACTGGGGTTGTGGGTTTTGAGAGGAAGACTACAGAGGTAAAGTGCCATTTTCAACACTTCATGTCAAGGGCACACACTATCAACATGATTTATGACTGTTGATGTTGAGCTTGACCACCTGGCTGAGATGTTAGTTTTCTTTCTCCATTGTAAAGTTACTCTTTTTCCCCTTTCCATACTGTACTCTTTGGAAGGAAGTCACATGCATAGCCCACACTTAAAGGTTAGGGTTAGGGAGTTAGGCTCCTACTCTTCAAGGATGGAGTATCTACAGAATTCTGCATGGGATATATGTCTCTTCTCCCTCATTTATTTAATCATTTATTTATATCAATATAAACTTATGGACATTTATTTTATACTTTAAAGTTATAACTCAATACTGCTCTGTTTTGTTGCTCAAATTTTCCTAGTTTAGGGACACTTTAATTTGGCTCCCCTGTCCCTCTGATGTACCATGTCATTATTTTAAGTTTTTGATGGGTTTTTTTTTTTTTTTTCTTTTTTTAACACTTCCTCACTTGCTGGCACTACAAGACATCTTCATGTTTCCTGTCCCAGTCCTTCAATTAGCTCTCTCTCCAAGGTGTCTTGGCCCTTTTATTAAAGAATGGTATTAGAAACCAAGATCTGGACACTGAATGTGATCATTGCTACTGGGGTATTGTTGCTTCTAGGCCCTCTTGTAACAATGAAATATATTCATACAATGAAATATTACTAATAGAAATAAATGAGCTAAAAGTAAAAGATAGGCCTGATATTTGTCTACATATTTCTACTTCAAGTGTTTATTATAGGCAGCAAGGTGTTGGTTTTTATTTTTTGATCCTACCTTAATTTTTTCTTTTTATTGAAGACTTGAATCTATTAGTATTCATTCCATCCTTTACCAAATTTTCCTCTCTTTGATGTCTTTGGTAAGGCAAGAAAATGACAATCACAAAAAAAGCAGGATGGTAGTTGCCTTTATAGAAAAGGAAGTAGCGATTGGGAAAGGGTAGCAGGTGCTGATGGTTTCTGGGGTACTGGCAATGTCTTGCACATATATTTCTTAACTTGGGCAATGGTTACACAGAGATTTGCTTTTTGACAAGTCATTGAGCTGTACATATTTTGTGCATACAGTATTCACTTTTCTGTAAATGTAATGTATTTCAGAAGAGTTTTAAAGTGATTTAAAATGAAAAAAAAAATTCACAGAGGATCTGTCTAGGGGACCAAACATCGGATAGAATTTTCAAAACAAGAGAACAGAGGCAATGAAGAGGAAAAAATCACATTTTTTTAAATGAAAAAAGTCCTTGAGCTATAGAAAATTTTGGGACTTCAGAATAAATGGATACACCAAATGCAAAGAAAAATTAATGAAATTTCAGAGGCCCTCACATTTTTTTAAATGAAAAAAGTCCTTGAGCTATAGAAAATTTGGGGACTTCAGAATAAATGGATACACCAAATGCAAAGAAAAATTAATGAAATTTCAGAGGCCCCAAAACTAAAAAAGAAAGCTTTTTTAGTTTAGAAAGAAACAAACTACCTTACTAACAGGGGTGTAAGCATTAGATTGGTATTAGGATTCCGTCCACAACACTGTTGGCAGAAGTCAGTGGTTCAAATGCCTTCAAACTTTTGAAGGAAAAGAATTTTGAGCCTAGTCTTCTAAAATCTAGTCAATGTGAGGGCATAGGAAAGACAATTTTATACATGCCAGAAAGGACTCAAAATTTACATTTCCTAAGCCTTGTATGAAATTTTGCCCAAGGATCCTGAACTACAGAGGAAAAAGAAACATTGTCATGGAAACTGGTGAAATTTGAATGGGTTCTGTAGACTAGACGGTAATACCCATACTGTATCAGTCAAAAGTTGAAGTTATGTAGGAGAGTGTCCTTGTTCAGGAGAAGTACATACTGGAAATACATATGAATGGCTGGGCATCATGCCTGCGTCTTACTCTCAAATGCTTCAAGAAAAAGAGTAATGATAATTGCAATATGCACACACAGAGGGAAAGAGTGCAAATACAGTGAAATATTAGTAGCTGGGGACCGTGAGTGAAAGGACTATGGGAGTTGTTTTTCTGCACTTATAACTTTTCTGTAAATTTGAAAGTATTTCTAAATAAATTATAAGAATACTAAATTAGAACAAAAGTCAAGTGATTATGTGAACAAGGTCTTCAAGAATGATTCCCAATATACAAACTATATAATTAAGAACCTGGAAATTCTTAATCTGATGATAAGATGCAGGTATATTTTTCTTATGACATTAATTCTAAAAAAAAGCAATTCAGGAAAAAAAGAAAAAAATATGACCTGTACAAAATATGGCATTTTAAGCAAATTAAGTAATTAAAGGGAAATCCATTTTATATCTGTATTTATAATGTGATCCTTTGCCTATCACAGGGTTAGTGATATTATGTTATAGAAAAGAAAAAAGAGTCTCTCATACTAATTTGATCTTCAATGAACAATATTTCTATTAGAACAATATTTCTATTTCTAATTCAAAATATCCAACAAATGTCAAATTAAAAGTGGTGGATTTCACAAAGGAAAAGCACATAGAGCTAAAAGGAAGGTAATGACCTAGACAGGGATATATCCTAGAAGGCCTCCTTCAGGAAGTAATGATGAGGTTGACATGTGAAAGAAGAGTGGGTGTTAATAAGAGAAAACAGGCTGGAAAAACTAAATGAAAGTCAGTGTGGGCAAATCTCAGAAAGTTTGGGGAAACGGTGTAATATGAGGCTACAAAAGTGGGAGTGGGCCAGACCATTGGTGCCTTACCAGGAAGAACAAGGGTTAACAATTTGGGTCTGCTGTAGAGTGAATGTTTGTGTCTCCCCAAAATTCACTGAATTCTTTAGTTTGAAACCTAATCCCTGATGTGATGGTATTCAGAAGTGGGGCCTTTAGGAGGGGATTAGGTAATGAGGGCAAAGACTTCATCAGTGGGATTAGTGCCCTTATAAAAGAGACCCGAGAGGTCTCTCACTCCTTCCTCCAGATGAGGACACAATGAAAAGATGGCCATCTTTGAGAAAGCAGGGCCCTCACCAGACATAGAATCTGCTGGTGCCTTGACCTTGGACTTCTCAGTCTCCAGAACTGTGAGAAATAAATTTCTGTTGTTTATAAGCCACCCAGTCTACGGTATTCTGTTACAGCAGCCCAAACAGACTAAGAGACGGTCTTTATCCTAAGAACAAAGGAAGTCACTGAAATATTTCAAGCACTGATGTGCTCAAATTCTTGTTTCTACAAGCTTACGCTGGCTGAAGCATAAAAAACAGGTAGAGAAGGACATAGAACAAATTCAAGGAGCCTAGTTAGAAAACTAGCACAATAGCTCAAACTATGATAACATAGACTACAGTGAGTGAATTTGAAATAACGACTATAATTAAAATAACTGTTCTGGACTGAATGTATATGTCCTCCCCCGCCCCCAAATTCATATGTTGAAGCCCTTGCCCCTCAGTGTGGCTGTATTTGGAATAAGTAATTAAGGGTAAATGGAATCATGAGGGTAGGGCCCTAACCTGATAGGACTAAGTATATATGTAACCTTCCTAGAAGAAACACTGGACAGCTTGCTCTCTCCCCAGCTCCAACCCCATTCCCCACCTGCACACGCAGGAAGGAAAGGCTGTGTGAGGACGGAGCAACAAGGCAGCCATCTGCAACCCAGGAAGAGAGCCTCAGCAGCAACCAACCCAGCCCAACCTTGATCTGGGACTCCTAGCGTCCAGACCTGTGAGAAAACAAGTTCCTGTTAAGTCACCCAGTCTGTAGTATTTTGTTATGGCAGCCTGAGCAAACCAATTCACTAACAGAAATTGGGAAGTATTGAGGTAGTATGTTATTAGCCTAAATTCCTCATCTGTAATAAAAGAGTATAAAAAGTAATGTGTAAAATATTCTGGCTAGTGTTATGATGATAACTACCAGAAAAACTAAAATCAATTATTAGAAGAGATTGGGTGTCTATGATAAAATTTTTACTTTTCATTTTGTCCCTTCCGTAGCTTTTCAAAGCCATGTATATTACACTCATCAACCATTTTAAAAGTTTAACATAATTTCAAAGAAAAGTTAAAACATCATACCTTCGTTTCCTAAATGTCAGTCTTTCAGGTCTACTTTTATGATTTTTGTTATATATTCCCTTATCAATTTGCTTTTTTTTTTCCTTTTTGTCTTTTTTCGTGACCAGTAACGGGATCGCAACCCTCGGTGTCGCGCCCGCACCGCGCTCAACCAGTGAGTGGACCGGTCTCTATATGGGATCCGAACCCTCGGCAGGAGCGCCGCCGCGCTCTCAAGCACCGCACTCTACCGAGTGCGCCACCGGGCCGGCCCCTCCCTTATCAATTTCAATCAACTTTTTAAACCTGAATCTCCCTTATTTTCAACTGAAAATGTTTATACTTTTAGTTTTCTGATACACATTAAAAATATATAATTATTTAGAAATGTTCATTCATGTTACGCCTAAAATCATCTCATATTCCAGGAGTGGTATAGGAATCACACTTTGGAAAATACTGCTAGATATAAATTTGATTATCATGATGACTTAACACCATATTAAACATATACAAGAAAATAAATTCTTGTCTTATTTTTTATAATTAAATTCCTCCACAAGTTAACACCACTGATAACATTTTAAAACATCTGAGTATTTGAATTTCCCAAGTTAGAATGATTACATTGCACTAAATACAATGCAAAATATTTCACATAAATAAAAATTAAAAATTTGAACACTTTGTGTTGTGAAAACCAAATGCTTACTGTTTTTAAAAGTCCAGAAACTGAATTTTGTCACATAAGCAGGGTTGAGCTAAATAAAACAATATAAATGTCTTTGTTTTCTTCAGTCATGGTTAAGTTGTCCAATACAACAATTTATTTATTCAACTATTTAACCAATGGCTATTCGCAAAGCACTCTGTTAATTACGAGGAATGCAAAGACATATCTGAGATCTGTGAAATTCAGATCATGTCTCTATAAGAATTTAAAGCATAAAGAAGTTCCTCTCAATGATATAGCTTCCTGAATTATAGCAGTTCATCTCTTAGTGACTTAGAAACTAATAAAAAGATTCAACTTTGACCAAAATCTTTGGTAAAACTTGAAACAAGACATTTTCATTTATAGTCTTGGTTTAAAAAGCATAGTACGCCAAGCGTATATCAAGCACGCCCCAAGCATTCATATTTATTTATTAAATAAATCTGCTTTTGTCCTTTTTTTCAGCAGTGTATCCACGTAATAGAATCCTTATATTTTAAATGTCTAAAGTATATGATTTTTGATAAGGGAGGAAACACTGAATTACTCATTAACACGGATGAAAATATTTTTCATTAATCTATATCTACCCCTTTTAAAAGGCGTGTTTCAACCTCTAATTGTATGGCTCCTCTGCTAATTTTTCACCAACCCCTCCTGTAAATGTACTTCCTTCTTGCTTGGAAGGCCTCTTTCTCCATCAACATTCAATCTCTAACAGGAAATAGGGGAAGGGTAACAGAGCTCTCCGGTTCATTCAACCTTGAATAGAGGAAGCAGCCCTATTGAGGTACCTAAATCAGGCTTCTGGTACACCTGCAGAGCCCAGAGTTGCAGAGACCCTTGGGTTGCCTGCCAGCTATTTACTAGCATTCAGCATCAGCCCCTACTAACCCTCTGTAAAGCAAGTGGCCTCTCAGAAGCCTGAACAGTATATTGGTTACACCTTGGGAACAGGGTCTATATACCCTAAAAAAATACTTTTATACTGATAGTCATTTTTTCCAAGTAGAATGAATTACTGATTTATTTACTCAAATGGTTTTATTTTAAAATGGTTATAAAAAAAATTATTGTAAATAATCAAATAATCAAACTCATAATAAAACTGAATATTTATTTGAATTTCTCCTGGTAATAGCACTCAACATATAAGAAAAACAAACCAAGCTGTAAGATTTTGTTTTAATTTAGCCATTTTTCAAAAGGTGAAAGTTGGTTTCTATATTTAATGGCAACAAGTGGGACATGTTCTATTTTAAAACTACCATTCAAAAAGTAGTATTTTAAGAAATATATACTATGATTAACATGATGTGTTTTATAGAATAGATACATGTCTGAATGCCAGTCTGAATATGGAAGAAATATACATGTGTTAAAAGCCACAGTGGAAAATCAAATGTTATTTTTTTGTAAAAAGTAGATTGAAATAAAAAGGAACTTGCTATTAAACCCAATAAACTTTCACACATGGGATTAAAAATAAAATTCCTCACCCATCCCATTCCTACCAAAAAAAGACAGGCAGGCAGGCAGGTGTGGTTGATTTGAGTGAAGCCGCTACGTGGCCTCTGTACATCTTGGGAGCCTGGTTACACAGTCAATATTAACTTCCGATCCTGCATCTTATGAAGACTTGTCTAGTGAAACTGCAATATTAAATTAAAACATTTAACACAAGACATGCAATAACAAAGTTAACCCTTATAGTGTAAAGTTTTTAAGACTATTTTTTAAACTTTTGATTCACCAAAGAATAAAGATGTCACATACGGTATCATTCTCATTCTCCAGCAGTATACATTGTATGTTTTTGTTATTTGGCAAATCTTTTGGAGTTGAACAAAAATAATGCAGTCTAAACAATATTTCTTCTGTTATTATAGTACAATTCCTCGGGCAGAACAGTAAGGTGCAGAGGAAGAGCTAGATTTTTGGAAGTTTTGGTGCATTAACCACAGGATTTGCCTCCTGCAAGTATCTCCTCCCTGCACTCTTGTAATCATAGGTGCAGCCGTGAGTTTCTGCATAGCGATGGCAGGCACAGAAGTTGTTTCCACATCTAAAGCACAAAAAAAGTTTACATGAATAGTCACATTTCTATGAAATGCTCATCTCTTTGGGAGAGAAGAGCTTGACTTCAGGTGGTCCAATGGGAGCCCTCTGGTTCTCTTTAGCAAAATCTGTGCTGACATTTCCCTTCCACTCATACACGAGCACAAACACCTCCCAAAAGAACAAGTTAACTGTCTATAAATATGACATTTTATAATGGAGAATCCATTATGGAATGAAATAGGGTATAGACCTTTATGAAGCAGTAAAATTGCAAAAGCTAATAAATTTCTCTCTCTCTCTCTCTCTCTCTCTCTTTTTTTTTTTTTTTTGTGTGTCTGGTTGGCTCAAAGATCCAAACCCTTGACCTTGGTGTTATAACACCATGCTCTAACCAGTTGAGCAACCGGCCAGCCTCCACCATTTCTCTTATACCTAGTAAACCTGAAAGAACTCTGAATCTCTGATAAATTCAGTGTCATGAGAAAATTAAACCATGTAAACTCTAACTAAGCCATGAAAGGATTTTTAAAAATATTTACGACAAGATAAGCTGTTTTCACTTGAACAGAATACACTCTAAAAAGCAGTAGTTGTTTTTAATACCTGGCCTCAACCTAAGGGCACACACTATCCTTGGAGGGTTATCAATCAATGCTAATAAAAGAAATATTTATGGGGGGAAAATATCATTATTTCTTGAAAATATATTATTCATATGTTTTGAAATAAAAGTGTACTATATAATTGTTAAAATTTATAATAAATTAACTTTAAATTTAGTCGTTTTTTTTGTTCAATTTAAAATAGAATCTTGGGGGAGGAGTTTCTTCCAGTCAACATTCAAACCAAACCAAGTGTACTTATCACAAGACAAAGAAGGTATACTCTCCCATTGGTTTAAATCTCATAATTTAAAGGGCAGGGGAAGATCCACTTTTACCTTTTAGAAACTCATGAACTATCTACTCGTTCTTCAGTCAATTAGGAGTTCAACTGAGGGTTGCCATTTGAACATCATCTTTATGATGTTATCAATGGCCAATTTAAATAATATTTTATTTCGCATAATCCCCAAGCTGGGTCACCACAGAGAAAGCATTTCAACTTCTCCAGCTGGCCAACCTGCCTGCATTCGTAGCTAGTAGCCAGTCCTGTTTTCTTTCCACAAAGAAAACAATGCTTTGTTGTTTTCTTCCTTGTTTGAATAGGGGCTTTCACAGGTGGAAGGTGATGAATACATTCTCCTGTTTAGAGAAAGGACACCTTCATTAATACATGCATAAGATTCTAAATGTGAAATATCATTAAGCAAAACACATTCCTGTCATAGTAAACCTTTATGCCATAAAAAATTAATTTGTGTTATTTTTATATTTGAAACTATTTATAGATCTACGAGTGAGGTGGGTTTTTTTTCTGTAAGATGTGGTAGGTTTCTACTGATTTTATTTTTATATTTTTAGGGCTTATATCTTTAGGTTTTCTGTACACACAAATACTTTTCTGACTATTACTGTGGGTAATCAGTTTACATAAAGTACACCAAACTTTGACAGAGAAAAAAGAAAGATGTCTGGTTCAAAATCATATTTGATAAGAACAACATAATTGTAATACAATTATACTATTAGTTCATATCAAGAAGGAGCTCCAGAGTATCATGCAACTGGTCTTTTAGTCCTGATTACACCACAGAAAGTAAATTCACTGAACCATGAACAAGTCATTTATTCTTTCAAGGTTTCAATTTGTTCACTTTGAAGATAACAGAATGTGTAATTTTTCCCTAGGTTACTAAGTGCTTTAAGGTCAAACCAGTTCACATAAGTAAAAAGCACTCTGAAAATTTTAAATATGTTATTATATAAAATATTATATTATCAGTATTGACTAATATGGCACACAGCTCGATTTCACAGTACTACCACCTTTCCAAAAAATATTTGCTAACTTCTGTACTATTGTAACAACTTGATTTTTCACCTTAAAAATAAGAGCCCATTGTTATTATAGAAGTAAGAATTAAATCAATTTCTTTAATTACTAAGTGAAAAGTCTTAGAACTGACCAAAATGCCAACAAACCCCAGTCACAAGTAGAGAGGCTCAAAGTTACAGTACATAGTTGTTAAAATAACAGTACAAGTACACAAGGGTACTTGCACTTTAGTGTCATCAAAGGCCAAGAAACAAGAGCCAAAGAAAGAAAGCAAGAACAAGTAAAGGGAATGGGAAGAAAAATGATAGAGTAGTGGCGCTTGCACCTTTTATCCACTACTAAAAGAGGTTTTTGCAGCCTGAGCTTAATGGCTTGTTTGACATTTAAAAGTCTCTGAAAATCCTTCAAGAGTTAAAGAAAATTTGATTTACAATTAATTGGTGCTTTGCCTTTTGTTATAACCTAGACTGGGTGCTCAGTATACAAATCTAGCAATATTAAGTCAGCTTAATTACGTGTCTAAAGTATACTCACAGGTCTTACACAAAACTGGAAACAAAATTGAAACAACTAACTGAATAACTTCTGGGCACCAACTCAGTGAATAAGTGCTTTCTTTCACAAGTGCACTTAGAGGTACCAAGACCATTTTGCAAAGATGAGTCTTACACAAAACTGGAAACAAAATTGAAACAACTAACTGAATAACTTCTGGGCACCAACTCGGTGAATAAGTGCTTTCTTTCACAAGTGCACTTAGAGGTACCAAGACCATTTTGCAAAGATGATGGGGTACTTTCCACTTCTTAAAAAATAAAAAAGATAAGCAGTTGCACAGGCCACACCAGGGAAGGCATATATTTCAGGATATCTAATGGAAGCTCATCTACTTGCAACTATCCTTGAAATTCAGGCTTCGGATATTCTTTAAACAATGGTGGAAGAATCTGTTGATAATTTAGTTCAGTCCAGTCACATTTTCATTTTTTCTTTCTTTTAGGGATGCTTAACTCAATGTTTGCAAACATGTGCATTCAAGAACTCTTGTGTATGTGCAGATATAGGGAACACATTAGCAACAGAAATGAGATGGCACAAAAACATAACTGCGATCATCTCCTCAGAGAACAGTTTCCGTACATCTTTCTACCCATTCAGAGAAAACTATTTATTAGTTAACTCCTCCACGCCAGGAACCATCTCTAATATATAAGCTCCCTACTGCCAACAGGAAAAATCCAAATTCTTTGGACTGGCATTCAAGGTCTTCTATGTCCAATATAATACTTTTCTAACTTTCCAGAGTCATCTCCTGTCATTTACCATGTCGTACCCATGCTAAATGATCTACGAGGTCCATTCATATGTGCAGTCTCTTCTTCTAAAATGCTCTACTCCACCTATCAATCTAGTAAAAGTCTACTTATCCTGTAAGACATCATCAATCAACTCCTTTATGAAGCCTTCTCTCAAATATGTACTGAATACAAGAATAAAGGAAAATTCAATAAAACAATGTCAATGTGAAAAGTTGCTTTTCAGAACAAGATGAAAGATATTTGGAGTAATTCATTTGTTTGGCATTTCCTAGTCTAAGATTCTATCTAATACAATGATCTATAAAAACTCACCCAATAGAAGGGCAGCCAAAAACGTAGTAAATTACATAGTACTTGAGCACAGATGCAAGTCTGATAGTCATCTGCCTAAAAATGATGGCTAAAACTATGAGAAAGAATTACATTTCCAAAGGAGGCCCTATAGCGAAAAGAAAAATGGACCATAGTTTCTGGACAAAGAACAACTCCATTATATAAAACATATAAGGGTACTTTTAAAAGTTCATGGAAAAATAGAATTAAAACATAATATGAATCTGTCCATAAACATTTTGAAGTATCATTGTACATGAAAGCACTTAATAAATCAATTAAATAAAACTGACACCAAAACTTACACAGACTCTTCTAGGTAATTCAGAATAATACAGTTATTACTGTGAGAAGAAATGGCAACAAATTACACAGCTAATTTGAGGAATCATCACTGTAGGTAACAGCTGATGCCTTAAATCTAAATGAAATCAAATAAAAAGAGCATATATCGGGCCGGCTCGGTGGCACACTGCTACAGTGCGCCGCTTGGGAGCGCGGCGGCGCTCCCGCTGAGGGTTCGGATCCCACATGCAGACCGGTTCCCGCTCACTGGCTGAGCGAGGTGCGGGCGCAGCACCGAGGGTTGAGATCCCGTTGCCGGTCCGGTCCGGTACAGGCGCGACACTGAGGGTTTCAATCCGTTGCCGGACACGAAAAAAGACAAAAAAAAGGGGGAAAAAAAAAAAAAAAGAGCATATATCTGGGGACAAGCAGAGGGCTCGTAAAAAAAAAAATAAAGAAAAAAACTGAGGTTAAAAAAAAAAGGCAAAAACAAAAACAAAGCAAGAGTCTACAACAATGTGATTCAGAATTTAAAAAAAAGAAAAGAAAGAAAAAGAAAAGTATTTCAAGAATGAGGGCCACAAAAATAAAGATACAAAGGCATCAAGCAGATTTGAAATTATGGAGCTCTTTGGTGAGCGCAGCAACAGTAATTTCAGAGGAGTGGTGAGAGAGCGAGGAGCACCGAAGCCCACATTAGAGCTGAGCAGGCAGAGGTGAGCGCAACACAGGCTTTCAAGAGGCCTCGCTATGAGTGAGGGCAAGACAGACTCGAGCATGTGTCAAGGAAAAACAACTGTATGGCCAGTCCAAGTGCAGGGGTGTTCACAGCTAATTGATTACGACCAGTTACAGATTTCTCTGTTCCTTCTCCACTCTCACTGCTTCACTTGACTAGCCTTGAAAAACAAAAACATCAACTATAACATTAAAAATGGATATATTATAGTAATCAAAACATTGTGGTACTAACATACAGACAGACACATAGACCAATAGAATAGACTAGAGAGCCCAGAAATAAACCCTCACTTGTATGGCCATACGATTTTCAGTAAGGGTAGCAGGGAAGGAGAGTCTTTCAACAAATGGTGCTGGGAAAAATCGATGTCCACATGCAAAAGAATAAAGTTTGGACCCTTATACAACTACAGAAATTAACTCGAAATTAAAGACATAAGATCAAAACATAAACATAAGACCCCAAACTATAAAACTTCTAGAGCAAAAAACATAGGGAAAAGCTTCATGATATTGAATTTTGGTGGTGATTTCTTAAATATGACACCAAAGACACAGGTGTCAAAGGAGAAAATAGACAAATCTGACTTCATGATAATGAAACTTTTGTGCATCAAAAGATACAACCAAAAGAATAAATAAGAAACTCAAGGAATGAGATGAAATTTTTTAAATCATTATCTGATAAGGCATTAATATCCATAATGTATAACAACTCTATAGTTCAACAACAACAAATAAAAAATCCAATTCAAAAAACAGGTAAAGGACATGAATAGAAACTTCTCTAAAGATGATATACAAATGGCCAATAAGCACATGAAACTAATCATTAGGAAATCAACATCACTAAATAAGGATCACTAATCATTACAGAATGCAAATCAAAACCACAATGACATATCACCTCACACCCATTAGGACTGGTTACTAGCAAAAAAACAGAAAAGTGTTGACAAGTATGTGGAGAATTGGAATCCTTGTGCATTGTTGGTGGGAATGCACCATGGTACAGCATCTGTGGAAAACAATATGGTGGTCACCCCCAAAATTAAAAATAGATACGCCATATGATCCAGCAATTCCACTTTGGGTATTTACACAAAAGAATTGAAAGCAAGATCTCAAAGAGATATTTGTACACCTGTGTTCATAACACCATTATTCACAATTGCCAAAAGGTGGAAACAACCCAAGCGTCCAGTGAGGATGAATGGATAAACAAAATGTGGTATATCCATAAAGTGGAATATTATTCAGCCTTAAAAAGGAAAGAAATACTGATATGTGCTATGACAAAAAGAAAAATGCTGTATGATGCCACTTATATGAGGTAGGTAGAGTTGTCAAAATCATGGAGACAGGAAATAGAATGGTGGTTGCCAGGGGCTGGGAGAAGGGGGAGTAAGGAGTTAGCATTTAACGGGTATAGAGTTTTAGTTTTGCAAGATGAAAAGAGTTCTAGAGAAGGATGGTGGTGATGGATGCCCAACAATGTGAATGGACTCAATGCCACTGAACTGTAGACTTAAAAATGGTTAAGACAGTGAATTTTATTATGTGTATTTTACCACAATAAAAAAATTGAAAAAATGAGTGGATATATTAAGACTTTATAACCTTGGGCCTTACGTAGGAATGGAAAACAAACCCTAAGTGTCTCTTTAAAAACATAAAACTCACAGGACAACTATGATACATAAAGTATCTTTTAAAACCCTGGGGCTACAAAGGTGGCACACCTTTAGTAATGAGCTTCCCATCCCTGGTCTCGGTATTTAAATATTAAAGAAGATGATATAAGGAAACTGTGGTATATTTACACTGTGGAATACTACTCTGCCATAAAAAAAGAATGAAATTCTCCCATCTGCAACAACATGGATGAACCTGGAGAAACTAATGTTGAGTGAAATAAGCAAAGCACAGAGGGATAAATACCACCTGTGCTCACTCATATGCGGGAGCTAAGAGAGAAAGGAAGGCAGGAAAGAAAGACCACAGTAGTGCCATGATCCAACAGAGGGAGGGAACATTCCTAGGGCTACAAATTGGAGTTGAGGGGAGAGGGGGAAGGGGAGGGAGGTTGGAGGATAATTGGGAGGGGACAAAGGGTACAAAAGTAATTTCTGGTAATGGGTATGTCCCCAGTATGAATCTGGCCCCCACATCATGGGCAGGAGGTGGAACAATCAGCTTTGCATCTCATGAATATTCATAAGGAAGGAAGGAAGGAACGGAGGGAGGGAGGGAGGGAAGGAAGGAAGGAAGGAAGGGAGAGAGAGAGAGAGAGAGAGAGAGAGAGAGAGAGA
>NW_007728492.1:247261-253502 GCF_000696425.1 Galeopterus variegatus
GGAAGGAAGGAAGGAAGGAAGGAAGGAAGGAAGGAAGGAAGGAAGGCAGGAAGGAAGGAAGGAAAGAAAGAAAGAAAGAAAGAAAGAAAGAAAGAAAGAAAGAAAGAAAGAAAGAAAGAAAGAAAGAAAGAAAGAAAGTAATAATGGCTTCCTTCCTCCTTGGAAATAATGACTGACTGGTACATCTTAAGGTGTTACTATTGGTAGAAGGAAGTACTAATATTATAGTCACTTCTGCTGTGTATATTATGCCTTGGAAAGGACTGGTCCTAGAAATTGTCCCTTTCTTAAACCTGTAAATAAGAGTTCATCAAAAAGAGATTCTTACCACCACCCTTGATATTGGATCATGATGTTAAAAACACCATTCTAAGGTAACTCCTCAAAACTCATCCAGGAGTCCATCCTGGCCCTAGAGAGGCCAGCGATGGGGGGGTTGGGAACATGTTATTTCTTCAGTCATCTTGTCTTTTCACACAGACCACACCTCTCCCCAGATAAGAGATCTCAATTTCAATTTTTGTTTTATTCTTCATATATGTCCTACACAGTCAGCTTTCATAATCATTTTCTTTATTGGAAAAAAGTTTAAGAAGAGAGTTTACTCTGTACATACCACATTTCTCTTTGAAAATTTAACAGTATAATAATGATGTGATTATTAGCTTTCAAAATTATCTGTAGCTTACCTACTCTTTTCCCTGCTGCTGCATTACTTCCATTCATTCCAATACCACGGGCAGACTACAATTAAAAAACAAAACATCTATGGAGGCGAGTCAATGGAGAAAAGAAGAGATCATCAAACATGAAATACTTGCATTTCATTACTAAGATGCTGTTGGGCTTTCATTTAAAGTAATTTAATCTAGTTTTTGTTTAATTAAATTAACCTGGAAACTGATTCTCACATCTAGCAATATTGTGTTTATTGTTTATCATTAAGAGAGTAAGATTTCATGGCTTAAATAAGAGTTCTTACTTTGGAGAAACATTAATAAAAATAATCAGCATCTAAAATCATATGATAAACCGTTCACATGAATTTATTTTCAAATTACAGTTCTCAATTTAAGACTAAAATATTATTTAAAATTCAACCATAAAGAAAAATTTTTTACAAACTAGATAAACATTTTCAGAGAAATTTACGAAAAAAAAAATCTAACCTTAGTCCTCCTTATTTATGTAAACAAAAAGTAAGCTTTAAATATGTTGAATTACTACAAAAATAACTAGTACAGCATGTTGAAAGGAAAATACTTACTAGGAAAAATTCTGTAGGTTCTAACTGGGGAGAACTTTTCCTAAGGCAGGCTTCCTGAAAATGCTGGTCATCCGTAGACAGCCCAATTCCAGAGGTCCGAAGCCGGCCTGCCCCACGTATGCTCTGTAAATTGTCTCTGCTTGAGCTCTGGGCCAGTGAAGCAAGAAAACTGATATTGTTTACACAACCAACAGGCTCTTTGGAAACCTTGTTAGCCACTTCTGTGATATCCCGACCCTCAATTTTGGAAATAACATCAGATTTTTTCCCAGGTGAATCAACTTTTATACCTTGAAAGCGAGTAGTCCTAGAGAAAGAAGAATCAGTTATGTTTCGAACTTCCAATGATCGGAGCATGTTTTGTGAGGCGGAAGTTTGGAGGTTCCCAGATTCAAAACTTTTGGACTGTCTCTGTAGTTTCACCAGAGAATTGGGTAGTGACACTGATGCAGAACAGCAAAGAGGTGACAAGAGTCTCTTCTTCTGAGGACTTAATTCACGGTGGTTAAGAACTGTAGTTTCTACTGATTCACTGCTCAACACTCTTGCGACATGTTTAAGATGCTGCTCTGTAGCTTTCAACCCTTTATCACTGTTAGTGAGTAAGAATTCTGGATTTGCCTTTCGTATCCCTTCTAAACCACTGCTCTGTTCATCAGCATTTCCTTCTGTAAATGAAGCAGATGAACTCGCTTCAGGCAAAAGTGATTCTTCAGTTACACACTCCTCTGAAGTTGGAAATAAGACAGTGTCATCCTCATTATTAGATGGTAAGTTTCCTGAAAAGTGTTTTGTCCACCTAGGCAGGGATGATCCCAGATGGAAAACAGAATCAGCAAGCTTTTTGTCATTTTCAAACCTCATATGGGGTATCTGAGGTGATAGTTTGATGCTACCGTTGGAATGAGATGGTATGTTACTCTCCCAGTTATCATCTTCCTTAAGAAATTCACTAGTGACAGAGGATATAGGTCTATCAGCAAGGGGCTGAGTTGCCGAACTTGAAATTGCATTCCTGGATGTTTCAGGTAGATATGCACTCCCAGGAGAATGTAAACAAGATTGCCCAATGTGAGGGAGGACTCTCAACAACCTGTGGCGAGCTGCTGCCGTGGAACCACTAGAAGGTCGAGGAGCTATAGGTGGATGGGGTTTTATCTTGACAGCTTTCTTAGGCTAAAAGAAAAGAATGAATATGTAATTCCTTTACAGAGTCATTTTCTCTGCACATTAATAAAAATTAATGAAGGACGAAAATGTTACTTACTGTAACATACCAGCATTTTTATTACCTCAATTTAAAATGTTTAAAAAGATTAAAATCTTAAGATTATGATTGAGAAGAATTTTTCTATCTTCCTTCATTGATTATAATTTTCTGAGAGTGTTAAAGAAAACTAATTTTGTCTTATTTTCCTTACTATTGATTATTTCTCAGAGTTTTACTGAGAAGAAAACGGATTACATTAGATATGACATCGATTTTCCTCACTATTGATTATTTCTCAGAGTTTTACTGAGAAGAAAACGGATTACATTAGATATGACATCGCTGACCTATTTTAGATCCCTAACAATTTTTCTTGGTAGAATAAATAAGCATTTAACTAGGTAGGTATGCAGCAGGAGAGTTAACAGGCCTACAATCCTTGAAAAGGCTTGCTTGCAAGGCTGGCTCATGGCTGGCTTCTGGGAACTATATTTCAGGAGGGTTCCCATGACCCTATTAGTAAGAGTGGTCCTTTGTACCTAAACTGTGCAGAAAATATGGTTTATGCTAAACACTTGCTTTCTTCTGGGAGTCTGAAATATACATGCTAGGCAGAGGGTGCCTACATGAACAGACACAATAACACCCCTGGGCACAGAGTCACTAATGAGCTTCCCTGGTAGGCAATATTCCATACATGCAGTCACAACTCACTGATAGAGGAATTAAGTACATCCTATGACACTCCACTGGGAGAGGACTCTAGGAAGCTTGCAACTGGTTTCCTCTGGACTTGGCTCCATGTGCCTTTTTTTCCTTTGCTGATTTTGCTTTGTAACCTTTGGATATAATAAATCTCAGCCATAAATACAACTATATATTGTATACTATAATCCCGTGAATCTTCCTAGCAAATCATCAAATCTGGGGGTGTTCTTGGGGCCCTCTGGCACAGAAGGTTTTACTAAAAGTATCACAAAAATTCATGATCTATGGCTAAAGTTGAGACCTAAAAATGAGAACCCAAACAAAGATAAAATAAACCCACGAAAGAGAAAATCGCATTTGATTATGAAAATACTGAAAACAGGTCTAAGATCTGGGATATCAAACATGGGCTACCAGAAAATCAAAAGTAAGTGACTTGAAATCATTCAGAACCCAAGGATGTAGCTTCAAGAAGGTACCACTTCTGGGAGCAGAAGGGATAAACTGGATGAAAAAGGCAAGCTCTGAGAACTCAGTGGTAAAGATAAAGAAGCAAGGGAAAGTAAGGAAGGACCCTATAGAAACAAATGAGAATCACAAAACACACTGACCCTACCCTCCAATAAAAGAATGCCATTGATTTAAAAAACTGCACCTCACTATACCAAGAGAAGAGGGTGCTCTTGAAATAAGAAACTTACTTTTCTAATCAAAATCCTCACTTCTCTACATGAACACACAATTATTAATACTTACCCAAGTAAATACAATTATGGGGAAAAAATTCGGAAAATAAACAGAAAAAGGCAGGCCAAATCCATACAAAGCTACCATAAAAATACAGCACAAAATGAGAATTAAAACATTTCAGCCAATGAAAATTCTCCCCTGAAACAATGAAAAAGAAAACTACATCACACCACACCAACCTTTTAAGTTAGTATTTGCAGATATTTTTTAAAAAGTCACTCAAGTATAAATTCAAAAACTAAAAACACAATGAACAAAAAAAAATAAAAAGATGAAATGAGAGTTAAACAAGCCCAGAAATAATCTGCCCAGAACAAAATCATCTCAGAAATAAAGACTAAATTACAAGATGGCCAAAGGATCTTAGATTCTACAGAACATTGAATACAGAGTACTGAGGAAAGGTATGAAAGCTGAGAGAATGAAAATGAAATAAAGAATTTAAAAGAAAATAAAATAGAAAATGTTTGTATAGAAGACCAGGAAGTTCCAACATATGTATAAAAGAAGTCCCAAAAAAGGGAAAATAAAACAAAACAAAACAAATGAAAAATAAATAAAACCCTGAAAAATTAATATATAAACTGTAAGAAATCCTAAAATATAAGACTTGAATATTCATGTTAAAAAAGCTCATGTATAGTGAAAATTGACCCAGAATGGTTAATTCCAAGACAGATCCTAGTAAAAAAAATAAAATAAAATCTTCATGTTCTCCAGACAAAAAAATCAAATCACTTACAAAGAAAAGGAAGTCAGATTGGCAATTACATTTCTCAATGACAATATATAAAGCAAGTCAACAGCAGAGTAACAGTTTTAAGAAAGTCAAGGGAAAAGGTATGAACCAAGTATTTCGTATCCAGCCAAACTGTCACTTAAGTCTTAAGGCTAAAGAAAACGTTTTGAGAATGTTAAAACTCTGGAATTACTGTACTTACAAGCCTTTCCTGAGGATTTTACTAGAGATGACCTTCTTCTAACCAAAAAGCATGGGGAAACTTCAGTAAAAAGACTGATAGTAAGCATGCAATAATTTCATTACAACTAAAATAAGAGTGAGATAAAAAAAAGATTTGTAAATGTTATATTTTCTAAAAAAAACTCAATGCAAATTTTAAAATGAGAAGAGAAAGAAGAAAGGAAAGAGAAAGTAAAATAAATTAACTGATTGTAACTTAGTAAATATGAGTCAAAAGACACTTAAATTTGGCAAATAAAAATGTAGGAAGGTTAAGTAAGGAAAAGGCAGATCAAGGACATGATGAAAGTTATTAATATAAAGTTAATTAATAGAACAAAAAGTAAAAGCCTTCTGAAATACCAAAAAATACACTCATACAAGCCACCCACATATACACATAGACATAAGAGAAAAAAGACCACAAAGAAACTACAAAGTTAATTAATAGAACAAAAAGTAAAAGCCTTCTGAAATACCAAAAAATACACTCATACAGCCACCCACATATACACATACACATAAGAGAAAAAAGACCACAAAGAAACTACAAATAGGACAAAATAATAAGATATTTGTGACCAAATATAAAAGTCATATCGATAAGTGTAAATGTGATTAAATTACTAATTTTTAAATTTCAAATTGGCTCACAAAGCAAAAATGAACTCTATTCTGTATAAAAGATATATTTAAAACAAAATAACAAAAGTTAATAAATCGAAGCATAGGAAAAGGTAAAGCAAGCAAATGAAAACAATAAGATATCAGAGAGTACAGGCTGACATCAGGCAAGGAAAATTCAAAGGGAGAGTCACTGAATATGACAGAGATGAAACACTTCACAACTTTTAGAATTAGCAGCACAATGAAAATATAAGTTATTAATATTTATGTACCAAATCACAAAGCAACCACCTCCTCAAAACAAAAATCATGGGAGATGAAAAGAGAAATACACCGAAATCTACTAATAATAGACTTCCATGTGTAATTGTTCTCATTCCAAGAAAAGATCAAGTTGACCCAAAAAAAGAAAACAGAAGACCTAAACAACCAATCAATAAGGTCAATCTATAGATATCTATCAAACTTTTATCCTAATAATAGAGAATAAACTACCTTGTGAGGTATACATGGAACCATCATGAAAAGTGATATTAGATCCCCAAAATAAAATTCTATAAAGTAGAAGTATAAACAACCTTCTCTGATTTCCATACCATAAGACTAGAAAGTAAAAACAATGAAAAATCAAAAAGTCTCTACCACCAGGAATTTTTCAAAATCTATTAAACAACTCTTGGACTAAAGGGGAAAAACCAAATAAAATACCAATAAAAAA
>NW_007728492.1:254201-255500 GCF_000696425.1 Galeopterus variegatus
GAATTTTTCAAAATCTATTAAACAACTCTTGGACTAAAGGGGAAAAACCAAATAAAATACCAATAAAAAAATAATAAAAATACTACAAATTGACATTATGCGCCTCCTGATGGTTGCACTGAGAAGAATATATCATCTGTGTAACATTCCTGCCTAAAATGTTTAACCAATATTTAATCATGATGAAACTATCAGACAAATCCAAATTGAGGAATATTTTACAAAACTGGCCTCTACTCCTCAAAAATATCTGATGTCTAAATGAGGCTAAGAAACAATTCTGTATAAAAGGAGACTAAGAAAACATTACAAGTAAATGCAATGCATGATTCTTGATTGAATCCCAGATTGAAAACTAAACAAAACACTATCAAGCACATTATTGAGACCTGGGAAATATGAATAAAGATGACATAATGTACATCAATGATAAATTACGTGAGTGTGGTAACTGTATTACGGTCATGTAGTAGAAGGCCCTTAAACTTAGGAAAAAAATACGTGCTGAATGAAGTATTTAGGGGAAGTGTCATGATATCTGAAACTAACTCCCAAATGAATCAGATAAGAAAAATAGGAAGAGAAAGCAAATGTAGGAAAATATTAATAGGTGAACCTAGGTAAAGTGTATACAGGTGTTCACTGTACTAGTCTTAACACATTTCTGAAGAACTGAGTATTTTTCAAAATTAAAATAGTAAAATAAACAAATTTTCAGACAAATGCTGAGAGAATTCATTGCCAGGAACCCCAAATGAAAAGAAGCACTAAAAGTAATAATTCAGACAGAGAGAAAACAACCTTTGAAGAAAGCAGATAACAGCAGGAAAGAATAAAGAGCAAGAGAAAAGGTAAATATGTTGGTAAACGTAAAACAGTAAGTGAATATTGGCAATATAAATCAACTTGAGGAGTTCAGAATACATTAGAATTAAAACACATGACAACAATGACAAAAAGGGTATTTGGAGCTGTAACTGGAGTTGGAGTTCTGAGAGTATGGCCTTAACAGGAAAGTGGTAGAAGTCATTTTTATTAGACTATATTAAGTAAAGTAGAAAATAAAAAGGAAGATGATAAAAATCCAAATATATCAGTAATTATATTAAATGAAGTGGAATAAAAAACTAAGCTTGTCAGTTTAGATAAAAAGTTAATAAACTAATCCAACCATGTGCTGCCAAATATAAGAATAGAGATTGAAAGTAATAAAATGGAAAAGATATACAATACAAACACAAACCAAAAGAAAGCTGGTGTAGCTATACTAGTAACAGACAAAGTATTTGATTTTAAGAC
>NW_007728492.1:256373-266972 GCF_000696425.1 Galeopterus variegatus
AGCGGCCGGTCTGTATGTGGGATCCGAACCCTCGGCGGGAGCGCCGCCATGCTCCCAAGCACACACTGTAGCAGTGCGCCACCGGGCTGGCCCACAATTAACTAATTTGATCTAACACCCTCTACAATTACAGAATACACAGTCTTTTCAAGTACACAGGTGGCATTTACCAATATGCTCAGTCACAAATCACAAGGATTAAAATCATTTAGAGTATGTTCTCTGACCACAGTGAAATTAAGCTACAAATCAATAACAGATTTATAACAATTCCCATCATTTTTACAAAATTTTTACATTTTTTTTTTTTTAGAAAAATTCATCCTAAATGTAACATGGTATAGCCAGTGTGGAAAACAGTATGAAAGTTACTAAAAAAATTAAAAATAGAATTACTATATGATCAAACAATTTCACCTCTGGTATATACTCAAAAGAATGGAAAGCTAGTCTCAAAAAGATATTTGTACACATGTGTTCATAGCACCATTATTCCCAATAGCCAAAAGGTGGAAACAACCCAAGTGTCCATTCACTGATGGATGAATGGATAAGCAAAATGTAGTATATCCATACAATATAATATTATTCAGCCTTAAAAAGGAAGGAAATAGTCACACATGCTTCGACATGAATGAACCTCAAGGACATTATACTAAGTGAAATAAGCTAGTCACAAAAAGACAAATGCGGCATGATGTCACTTATAAGAAAGGTAGAGTTGTCAAATTCATAGAAATAAAGTAGAATGGTGGTTGCTAGAGTTTGGGAGTAGGGGTAAATAGGGAGTTCTTAATGAGTTTTTTAATGAGCACAAGTTTCAGTTTTACCGGATAAAGAAGTTCTGGAGATTAGCAGCACAACAATGTGAATAATACTTAACACTACTGAACTGTGCATACACACTTAAAGATAGTTAAGACAGTAAACTTTCTGTTATATGTATTTTACCACAACTAAACATAAAAATTTTTTAATTTTAGTGGTAGAATCTCGGTGGTGAATAAATGTTTACTATAAAATTCTTTCAACTTTGCTGTATGTTGGAAAAGAAAATTACAGATCAATTTCTCTCATGAATAAAAATCCTAAATGTGAAATTAAATAAAATATTAGCAGATTAAAGAAATGAAAAGGAAAAAATAAAATATTAGCAGATTCTAAAGAAATGAAAAGGAAAAATACATCACTACCAAAAGTGGTTCATTCCAAGAATGCAAGAATGATTTCATATTTTAAAAAAATCAATTCACCACATGATCAGAATATTTCTATTCAGTATAAAATATTTTTTAATTTCCCTTTGGATTTCTTCCTTGACCTGTCACACAGAAGCATGTTATTTCCAAATATCAGAAAATTTTATTTCATTGTAATTAGCATTTTTATGTGATTTGAATCTTTTAAAACGTACTGAAACTTGTTTTATGGCATACAATATGGTTTATCTTGGTAAATGTTCTGCATGCACTTAAAAAATGCATATTTCTGCTGTTGTTGGGTGAAGCATTCTGTAAATGTCATTGGGTCAAGTAGGTTGATAGTGTGTTCAAGTCTCCAAATATCCTTTCTGATTTTTTTTCTACCTATTCTATCAATTTTTGAGAGTGGGGGTGTCGAAATCTTTAAATAAAAGTATTTATCTATTTCTCTTTGTAGTTTTTGCTTCATGTATTTTGAAGTCATATTATTAGGTGCACAGACATTTAGGATTATGAGGAAAGGACTTTTTCCTAATAGAGCTAGTCAATTGTTCTCCATCTGGAAAAAAAAAGATCTTTATCTTGCTTAATATTACTTCAAAAAAATTTCAGGTGGATTGTAGACCTAAATGAGAAAGGAACAACCATAAAGCTTTTGGAGAAAAAAAATAGGAGCATGTCTTCAAGACCTGTGATAGGAAAATATTTCATTAAAAGGCTATAAAAAGTGCTAATCATAAAAGCAAAACTGATAAATCAGAATACATTAAAACTGAGAATAATTATTCATCAAGATAGTAAAAAAGTTAAAGAGCAAGCCACAGAGTTTCAGAAATATCTGCAAATCATACATCTGACAAAAAACTTGTACCCATAGCATATCAAGATGCCTACAAATCAATAAAGAAAAGGCAGATAACTAAATTAAAAGATGAGCAAAAGACTTGGAACAGGCACTTCACAAAAGATGTCTTAACGGCTAAGAAACATATGAAAAGCTAAGACTATTCCTCATTAGAGAAATATAAATGAAAACCACTACACAGCCACCAGAATGGTTCAAATGAAAACAACTGACAATATCAAGTGTTAGCAAGGATGTGGCACAAACTAGAACTCTCATGTTACTGATGGGAGTGCAAATTGGTTCAAACGTTTTGCAAAATTGTTTGGCATAACTTCTAAAGTTAAACATATATCTTCCCTATGACTCTGAAAGTCCATTACTTAGGTATATGCCCCAAAGAAGAGTGCATTTGGGGCCGGCCTGGTGGCGCACTGGATGGTGCGCCACTTGGGAAGCGCGGCGGCGCTCCCGCCCGAGGGTTCGGATCCCACATGCAGACTGGTTCCCGCTCACTGGCTGAGCGAGGCGCGGGAGCAACACCGAGGGTTGCGATCCCGTTGCCGGTCCCCGGTCCGGTACGAGAGCAACACTGAGGGTTGCGATCCGTTGCCGGACACGGAAAAAGACAAAAGACAAAAAAAAAAAAAAAGAGTGCATTTGTCCACCAAAGAATATATAAGAATGTTCAAAGGAGCTTATTAGTAAAAGCTAAAAGCTAGAGACAATCTAAATGTCTATCAAAAGAAGAGAGAAACAAATTGAGGTAAATCACACAGAGGAAGAGTATACAGCATTGAAAAAGAATTATCTCATACATGCAACAACATTGATGAATAATAAAAATACTATGTTAAGCAAAAGTAACCAGACCAAAAAAAATTTTTTTTCATAATAAGAATTACTTATTAATAAGTAACACTTATTACTGGTAGTAATAATAATACATAATAGATGCAAGAATAGTAGTTCTTCTGGGAGTGAGAAAAGGAAGGTATTAAGTGGGAAAGATTATGAGGAAACCTAGAATGAAAGACAGGTCCTATTTTAATTTGGGTTGTGCCTATGCAAATGTATGGGGGTACCTTTAAAAGTTGATGGAAAGATTCTTATCTTTTTTTTCTTTTTTTTTTGTGACAGGTAAGGGGATGGCAACCCTCGGCTTGGTGTCATCCACACCACGCTCAGCCACTGAGCACACCGGCTGTCCCTATATAGGATCTGAACCCGCGGCCTCCACGCTCCCAGCACTGCACTCTCCCAAGTGAGCCACGGGGTCAGCCCCTTATCATCTTTTAATTCTATTTTTCCATCAACTTTTTGAAGTACACTCATATATAAATGTAAAACTTCATCAAATGGTACATTAAAGATTTGTAAATTTTATTACACATGAATAAAGGAGGAGCCATTAATAGAGTGAAAAGGAGAGCAACAGAGTGTGGCAAAGGATTTATATGAGGCAAAGGACTTATATCCAGGATATATAAAGAACTCCAAAACAAGCAAACAAACAAAAATCAGTAACAAAAAACATACAACTCTTGGGCCGGCCCAGTGGCGCACTCGGTAGAGTGCGGCGCTTGGGAGCGCGGTGGCGCTCTCACCCAGGGTTCGGTTCCCATATATAGAGACTGGTCCGCTCACTGGTTGAGCGCGGTGCAGGCGCGACGCCGAGGGTTGTGATCCCATTACCGGTCACAAAAAAGAAAACAAAAAAAAAAAAACATACAACTCAATCAAAAAATGAGCAAAAGATTTGAACATGCATTTTACAAAACAAGATATCCAAATGCCCAATAAACACATGAAAGGTGCTCAATGTCCCTGGTCATCAAAGAAATGCAAATTAAAATCACAATGTGATGCTACACACCAACCAGAATGGCAAAAACAAAAAAGGAGGATCATAGAGAATACTGATACGAATGTGGGAAAACTGCTACTCTCGTTCATTGCTGGAAAGAAGGTAAATGGGTTCAATCACTTTGGAATCACTTTGGAAAACTGACAATATCTACTAAAGCCAAACAGTAGATATTGTTATCCATAATAAGTAAATATTAACATAGCATCTTAAAAAGAATTATTGAAAGATTAAGCTATCTTTTATCATCCTTCTTAGCTCTAGAATTGTGAAAATTTTAAAATCATGAATTATTTTAAGTGCAGTATAATCCTTTCAGCTACATTGGTGGCCTAAGAAACAAAACAAAACAAAACAATTTATCACTTTTAATATCTCAGTAAGTAATTGAGGCCAGAAACTTAAAATGAATAATACTTTATACTTTTTTTTCACAATTACCAACAGACCTCATTGCTGTGAGCCCTGGAGGGCTAAACTAGAGAAAGGCCTGGCCAAGTGCCGACCACTTCACCTTTTTGCTGAGATTCATGTTCTCCATCTTAGCCTTCAGAAGCTTCATCTTATTCATAGTTATTGAATTTTCAATTATCTGTTGCCCAGAAGGAGAAGGCTCAATTTCTTCATCTTCATCCATATACAAATTATACACAGAACCACCACTGCAAAGAAAACAGTAGCTACTTGAAATGTGCTTGACACCTGCTCAGTGACTTAAAAGTACTTTATGCACAACTATAAATGTTGCTAATGATAGAACACTAAATTCATTTTGTCAATGTAAATGCAAGAAAATATATTTCAAAAATGTATTTCTTAGGGAAAAAAATTTATTTTATTTTATATTTTTTTTCCCCCTTTTTATCTTTTTTCGTGTCCGGCAATGGATCGCAACCCTCAGTGTCGCGCCCGTACTGGACCGGGACCGGCAACGGGATCGCAAACCTCGGTGATGCACCCGCACCTCGCTCAGCCAGTGAGCGGGAACCGGTCTGTATGTGGGATCCGAACCCTCGGTGGGAGCGCCACCGCGCTCCCAAGCGGCACACTGTAGCAGTGCGCCACCGGACCGGCCCAGGGAAAAAAATTTATATGGAGATAAATATCATGATCTAGCATTACTGAAAATCAAGTACAGCTGAGCTTCTCTGAATTCAGTATTTTAGAAGTGAAGATCTTTTGGTACCTGCAATATCATTTCCAAAGAGACAAAAATCCATTTCCACAAGACTGTTCTGATGTTGTTTTATCAGCCCGGGCTGATATTGTGCACAGACCACAGGCTGATCAGATTTCCATAAACCAAAACAAAAAAGAAATGGGCAGAGAAGAGAACTACAGATTTCTATTTATCCTGAGGGGACTCTCACTAAAAAAAAGAACTCAAACGAGGTGTCATCAGAATATTTTCTGTTCTTAAAGAACAAAAAATAAATTTTAAAAAATAGGGATAACGAAATTTTCCTAAGTGTGTTTGGAAATGTAACCACCTAGAATAGCATAAATTTTAACATGGAAAAAGACACCCAGTCAAACCATGGCACAAATTATTAAACTGTTAAACATTTCAATTACTCATCGACCACCATGACATTTATTCACAGTTTAAAATAATTAATATTTAGAGGCCCTCCTCTTTGACTGCATAATATAATGACACTCATCACACTATCTTCATAGTTATACTTACATGTCTGTTTTTTTCCCTTACTCCCCCATATGTAAGCAAGTTGGAAGCAGATATTAGGCTTTATTTATTCATCTTCCTAGTCTTTGCACCTGGCACAGTGCTTGGTACATATTCAATAAATTTCTGATGAACCGAACACAAACATTCTTGAAATTTCATTTATCTTTTCAATAATGGGAAAATTAGAATGGTGAGAGTTTGAAAAAACAAGTTCAACACATCTGGAGAATGATTAAAACTTTACAGTGAGAATGGAAATGTATAGACACAATTTGTAGGTTGAGAAACTTCTGTGTAACGGTTACTTCACAAGTATACTGTACAAAAGCAGTAATGACAGCTTCTTGACACATTAATGGAGAATGATTAAAACTTTAAATAGAGCGGAATAAGAATACATAATTGTTACTGGGCCTGATTTACTTATTGGAAAACTAAATTATGTATCTATGCTATAGAAGCATGAGAGTTAATAAAATTTCCTGTTCTATATAGTTGTAAGAAATGAAAAAAAAATCGGATAGCCTTAAGGAAAGCATATTCCATAACACTTCTGAAGCACATACTATCATGGACCACACAAGGGTAAAGCACAGACTGAACAGCCACATTCCTGAACTTTATATGGTGAAATGGATGACATTTGAAATTGTGGGTTAGTTGCTTTTACTACAGACATGGGTATCCTAAGGAAGAATGCAGGAACAGGTCTCCACAACCAATTCCATCTGTAGTGCTTGCCTCGTGACTATCCCTGCTACCTACTCTAGATGTCCACTACAGTTTGAGGATCGACCCAACAAGCACGACATTAAAGTAATAACATTGCCTGACACTTACTGAATGCCTGCTCTGCTGCACACTTTCCACACATTATTCCTAATCCTCACAAAACTACATAAGGTAGATACTATATCCTATTTTATAAATGAAAAAATTGCAGGGAAAGAGAATAAGTGATTTGCCTCAAGATCAGAAAACTAGTAGATGGTCAAAATCCTAAGATGAAAATTCTCCATTTGTTTGGTTTCAAAGCTGATTCTTACTATTTCCTGTTGCTTCCCAACGCACCAGACAACAGACCTTACTGCATCATGCCTATGCACCCAAGTAAGTGTCAGAACTCATAGTGTGCAAAGGCTTTTGTCTCGAGGTCAAGTATACCTGAAAAGGAGGGTTGTGTGAGGATTTTTGTCAGTTTACCCTGTGCAGTTAGAAAGAATGACTCAAGTATATTTTATTTTCAGTTCTCTTGCAATATTTTAACTTCAAATACTTCTCTGCTACCCTGTGGCATTTTATCTGTACCTTTCTTGAATACTAAAAGAAGTTTCTCACTCAATCTTACTACCATGAAAAACCTATTCTCCTGTGGAATACAAGTATATATGTAAAAAAGAGCAATCATGATAGATATTTTACTGGATGCATTTTAGAGTATAAAAACACTTCTAAATTCACCTAATTTTTTTCAGAGAACCACATTATAATATTTTCTCTCACAAAGCATAGATTCATGAGATCAGTAAGAAGCCAATCATAAGTTTTTTCTAGACACAAAAATGTAACTAGACTAGATAACATAGTAATTTATAAATTAACCCAAAAATATCATTCTTAATATTTAAATCTTCTAATATTTTCTTGAATTTCTAAACATATGCTTGAGTGCTATATTTAGCTTTCTCCAAATCTTTCAAATTAAAACACGATAAAAGAATAAGAGGCAAATGTAACATTTTCCTCAACATATTGTTCATCCCAGAGCCAACAGATCGCTTGACTTTTACAGACAAGTTACCATTTAAGTCTTACAATGTCTCCTTATATTTCTTTCCATTTAAAAACGGTAAAGTGGCATGATTCACTAACAAGATTTGACACTAAAAAGGACAGATGCTACATTTTGTATCAGAATGACTCAAATAAACAATTCTCCCCATTTCTTCTTAGACCAAGGTCAGCACACTATGGCCATTGGTCAAATCTGGCCTGCCACCTATTTTTGTGTGGCCGATAAGCTAAGAATGGTTTTCATGCTTTTAAATAACTGGAAAAATCAAAATCATATGAAATTCAAATTTATGTCCATAAATCAAGTTTTATTGGGACAAAGTAACACTCACTTGACCATATCTTACATTTACTGCTTTTGGATTACAATGGCAGAGACTGTATGTGGCTCTCTCACTGTAGCTTGGCAAACTACAGTCATAATTGGATGGCATTTTGAGTGCCATGTATATTGCTATACTGTGACTTTTTTTATATACTCAGCATCCAAAACAAGAAAAGTAGACTTCAAATGTTAGTTTTAAGGCACAGTAGACAGTGGATTATTTGTTATTAGATGGCGAAGCACTGAGTTCATTATGCAATGACACTACAGGTATGCTAAAAGAAAACAGCATATGTAGACATTACCAGGATAAGCACTCATCACAATATTCCCAACTTTGTACCACCAATGCCTAGCTTAGTGAACAGTAAATGTTTACTGATTTAAAGTGAAAGGAGATAAAGAATCATAGTATTGGGATACACAGAAACTTAGAGATTACCTTGTCTAACTCCCTAATTTTTCTATTGTCTAGCTAAACATCTATAGGATTTTTCCTTCTGATCTTAGAGTTAATATTACAATTTCTCTCCCTTTCCTGAGTAGGAAAACAAAAACAAAGAAATAAAGAGATTTATCGACCTTAAAGCAGTATAATTAAATTTCGAAAAAAAGATACCACTTTACATTTAACCCTTTCCATTATGCTGAGGTTATATAATGACACACTATTATGATAAAACTCTATAATCTAGTTAGCATCTTAGAGTTTCATAAAGTACCAGGAACAAATAATTTTTATGAAAAAAAATCCTACTCTATAAAGAAACTTCAGTTTTAGAAATTATTCTTTAAGTATCAGCCATAAGAAGAACAACTTCAGAATACATATCAGAGGTGGGGTGCAGTGGGAAGGAGATGCATGAATTTAGCTAGTCTTGCTAATATACTAAGATTACTTTGACAACACAAGGTAAACATAAAGGTTTATGGAGAATATCATTCAATGTTCTCCTTCCCTAAGTGAGACATGGAAATGAAAACCTATTTACCTTAAAGATTCAGACAATGGTGTTAAAGTGCCATCTCCCCTATCTACTACACGAAAGAAATTCAATTGATCTCCTTCTCGGTATACCAAAAATGTAACTTGTTTGTTGCAGGAGGTCTTCTCCCAGACTTCATCTCGACTGGACTCCATGTACTCAGCCATCTCCCTAAGTGGATCTTCCATAGGAACTGTAAATGGAAAAATTAATAAACAAACTTTCGATTTATATCAAATTTTATGCATCTTGGTACAGTGACAGGAATATAATGTACTGAATTTGAACAACCACTCTGTGCATATAATACATCCATCACATATTTCAAATAAGTTCCTGATCTTTTTGTAGCTAATATAGCATTCTCTGTGTTGTATTACTACAAAAGAAACAAAATGTGTTATTATTATTATTATGTTGGTATGTCCTAAGACAGGGATTAACCAAAACATGAGTTTTATTTTTCCTGTGCCACTAGATCTGTATATTGGCTGATTCTATGACATTATTCTCTATGATTGTTTTCGCTGTACATCTTCTACTTCCTATATTTTCAAATATTTGTTCCATCAATCAATAATTAAAAACAACATAAGTTGGCCAGTTAGCTCAGTTGATTACAGTGCAGTGTTATGACACTGAGATCAAGGCTTTGGATCCCCGTACCAGCCAGCCACAAAACAAATAGATAGATACGTAGATACATAGATAAATAATGCAACATAAATTCCACTGACTTTAGACTAAAAAGTAAATATTAAAAACAACATAAGTTGGCCAGTTAGCTCAGTTGATTACAGTGCAGTGTTATGACACTGAGGTCAAGGCTTTGGATCCCCGTACCAGCCAGCCACAAAACAAATAAATAAATAGATAGATACGTAGATACATAGATAAATAATAAATAAATGCAACATAAATTCCACTGACTTTAGACTAAAAAGTAAATATGCACTCACATACAATTGGGAGACATACTTAAGAAATCAGAAGCAAGCGAACCTCTTTTTCTTTCTGGTTTTATGTAAAAGTTGATTAGAGCTCTTCCTTGATGTCAGCTAATTAAAACTACACAATAATTCAGAACACGAAGGGGCCATTTAGTGTACTAAAACTGCAAAGTGTGAAATGGTATGTTGTTTCTTGAGGGCATCCTCCCAGGACCCTAACTGAGTGGGTATATATCTATGTGTATGAGCAGAGCACATGGAGTACACAGGCTATCTAGGGCCACTCTGAAGCCTCTCACTCCTTATAGGCTCTAGTGGCCTGGAGTTGTCTTCACATTTGAATGATATTACAGCCATCATTACAAAATGCTCTCATCTACAGCAGGCACAGACTTCACCCCTAGGATAGGAATGGGCCTCAACAATTGGCTCATAGGATGAATGTTCCAGAAATCCCTAAACACCAGACTTGGAAGTCTAAGTAATAGTTCCAAGGGGAAAAAAGTTCTCTCCCAAAGACATTCTCGAGTCATGCTGCAGAATCATTTGTTCTCTCCTAAAAGAGGCAACAATTCCCAAAGTGAATAACATTTCATTTATTTATTAACAGTATCACAGTGTTGTACTCCCCTTTAAAAAGAGTTGCAGCAATAGGAAAATATTAAACTCTGAAAATAATAAAGTAAAAACATCAAAGGTGTTCCTATATCCTAAATTCAATACCACTACTACTAAAACATAAAAATCTAAGAAATTTAATAAGATTTATTTTATGAAAAAATTACTTGGATGTTTTGATTGACTCTTTCATAAGCATAAAATATGTAAACATTAAAAGATATTTTTCGGGCCAAGCCCGTGGCGCACTCGGGAGGGTGCGGCGCTGGGAGCGCGGTGGCACTCCCGCCGTGGGTTCGGATCCTATATAGGGATGACCGGTG
>NW_007728492.1:267064-267968 GCF_000696425.1 Galeopterus variegatus
GATCCTATATAGGGATGACCGGTGCGCTCACAGCGCTCACTGGCTGAGCGTGGTGTGGCCGATCTCAAAAAGGCCAAAAAAAAAAAAAGATATTTTTCAAACAAGTTCTTGCCCTTTTTATGTTAATGCTCCACTTCCCATGTTGCATTAATAGAAAAATAACACTTATGATACCAATTTTTTAGGTGTTGCTACTGCCATTACTACAGCCACGTGGAAGCCTTTCCTAAACAAGCACAGGGTACCTTACTCAGGGAGGCACTGGGGTTGCATGTGTGTGCATGTGTGTGCATGCGTGTGTACGTGTGTGTGTGTGTATGTGTATATATATCTTTTCAGAACAGAAAAATCATTTAGATTTTATCGTCTATAAAACAGTGCAGACAGAATTTAGGATACAATTTAGTTTTAGCAAAGAAAGTTTTTTTTCTATGCTGTTTTGATAATGGTTATTTCTAAGACAATTTTAAAAGCTAAATATTACTGGAACACACATGATAAAGGTACTTTCTAAACTATGATTTTGAAATAATAAGACTAAGCAGCTAAAAAATATGGTTTCTCAAATACAATATGGAGAAGTCCTAAATCTGGGCTCAGTTTTCCTTTTTCAAAAAGTTTTCAATGAGAGAAGGTGGGCAACAGCAAGCTTCTCATTTTTAAAGCGTTGATTCAATAAAGGAAAATGTATTAAAAACTTAATTTAAAATATTAAAACAGACAAGAACAATGACCATCTCAGGTTGGCTGGTTAGCTCAGTTGGTTAGAGTGTGGTGCTGATAACACAAAGGTCCAGGGTTTGATCCCTGTTACCAGCCAGCCAACAAAAAAAATTTTTTTTTAAAAGCAAAAAACAGACAAGTTCTAGCTGCTGATTTTTCATTTTATAAACAAGGCACAGAG
>NW_007728492.1:268483-276583 GCF_000696425.1 Galeopterus variegatus
TATTAAAACAGACAAGAACAATGACCATCTCAGGTTGGCTGGTTAGCTCAGTTGGTTAGAGCGTGGTGCTGATAACACAAAGGTCCAGGGTTTGATCCCTGTTACCAGCCAGCCAACAAAAAAAATTTTTTTTTAAAAAGCAAAAAACAGACAAGTTCTAGCTGCTGATTTTTCATTTTATAAACAAGGCACAGAGAGTTGTAGAAAAAAATTATTATGAAGCCTTTATTACAGAGCTTCAACTACCAGAGGGTGGTGAGGCCTTTCATTTTCATTTTTAAAAAAGGAGAATAAAGGGCCGGCCCGGCGGCGCACTGCTACAGTGCGCTGCTTGGGAAGCGCGGCGGCGCTCCCGCCGAGGGTTTGGATCCCACATACAGACCGGCCACTCACTGGCTGAGCGAGATGCGGGAGCAACACCGAGGGTTGCGATCCCGTTGCCGGTCCCAGTCCGGTACGGGGGCAACACTGTGGGTTGCAATCCGTTGCCGGTCACGAAAAAAGACAAAAAGGAAAAAAAAAAGGAGAGTAAAGGGCCGGCCCGGCGGCGCACTGCTACAGTGCGCTGCTTGGGAAGCGCGGCGGCGCTCCCGCCGAGGGTTCGGATCCCACATACAGACCGGCCGCTCACTGGCTGAGCGAGATGCGGGAGCAACACCGAGGGTTGCGATCCCGTTGCCGGTCCCAGTCCGGTACGGGGGCAACACTGTGGGTTGCAATCCGTTGCCGGTCACGAAAAAAGACAAAAAGGAAAAAAAAAAGGAGAGTAAAAACATACACATATATATTTAACTCAGAATCTGTAGCACTTACACTACTTCTCATAAACAAGTAAAATAATTTTCCTGGTAAGAAAAGCAGATGTTCTCATTAAACACTCTGGCTTATAGACAGTACTACACACAAATAACCAACTTTCTAAAACATAATACAGTGGAATTCAGATGCCATTAAACAGTATATAATTCTATCTTAACATAATGGCTCAGTAAACAGGGTTCTTGCACTACTCTCAGGGTCATTACAATAAACATTACCTTATGTCACATAGGACAATTTCATAAATCCAACTAAATAGAAAATCCCTGACATCAGGAGTGCTAGTTAATCAGCTCTAACCTTTATTTTCTCTACCTATGCAAAACAATTCAACAGCTAAAGTAACATATCTCATAAAACCCTCTTGAAGTAGCCAAGAAAAAGATGGTAATAATCCTACTTCTAACCAAAATTATAAAACACAGGGACATAATTTGACATGTGGAAGTAAGCCAGCAGTGGAATTGATCATCAACCTTCAGTACTCTGTGTAGTGAAGTATCAAACAAATTTGAAGGCCTTCCCCAAAATGAGGTCCACAGAGGAAAACTGCTCTGAGTAGTTACCTCCACCTGGCGGGGATTCACATGACATGCCTGAACCAGGGAACACTTTGAACACTCCGAGCTCTTCTCATGCTTAGAACCTTCTCACCAATCAAGTCTCTGCTCGTGTTATCTTCTCCCAGGATCCATCCTACCATCCTGCTTCCACAGACACTATCATGTTACCCTATGTCCCGCATAGCACTTATAGCCACTTGAAATTATATCAATTCTTTCCACGTTTATTGTTGGCACTGTTATGAACCTGGGACTTTGTCTCCCATGTGTTCTGGACTTGGAACATTGCACTGATCATCTAGTAGATGCTCAACATGCATTTGCTGAATAAACAAATGGAGTCCAGAGACCATACATAGTCTGAGGAAAGATTCAACAGGGCCATGATAATGTCCATGAAACCCAGATGTATCACAAACCAGGTAAACAGTCTACTTGGGAATTTTCCATAACAATCATTATCCCAGGAATTGAGGACTCAGTAGATAAACAAAGCAGCAAGACTGGTATAAACCTAAGCACAATGATAAAAACATAATATTTATCCTATGTCATTCCATTTTCCTTCCCTATACTGGCGAGGTTTATTTTTAAATCTCCTGCTTTCTGGAATATATTAGAGTTCCAGCCTCTGTTCATTTAGGTTTCAAAGAACAATGCCTACAGAAACAAATGTGATTCTTCTAAGACCTAATAGCAGAAAGGCAACCTGACTAAAACATGAGTCTATAAAAATGCTGAGGTGAAGAATGTTATTGCCAAATTGCTTGAAGAAAATGATTATCAAATTGCTAATATAAATATGCCTACCTTTTTTAGTATTTATAGGTCCACCACGCATAGCCAATACTAGCTTCAAGGTACAACCTTCTGAAATGCTGTGGATAGCAAACACAAAAATAGACCATAATCATCAAAATACATTCAGTATTAAACATATACATAATTATGTGCTGGTTTATTAAGCACAGTGCTTATTCTCTAAAATTTGAAAAGATATAACAATGCGAATATATCTTAATGTATTTACAAAATGTTGCTGTATTTATTTGTATAAATACCAAAAACTTTAAAACGTTCTCACAAGCCTTAAATACAATATGAAATCCCAAAATAAAAGTACTGGAAAGGACCTTTGTAATCATGTGGTTTTGCCTCTTCATTTCACACATAAGGAAAAGTGGGCCCAGAAAAGAAAAGAGGTTTGCACAAGACCCAAAGTGTTAGAAAATAGCATATCTATTTTAAAAAATAGAAAATAGAAAATCTACAAGGTCTCCTTACTCTTAGTGCTCTTCCAGATATTCCACATCACCTCTCATCCTTTTGCTCTTTTCTTAAGAGAAGAGTGATGAATTGTGTGAAAAAAGGGAGAAAGAAAAATGAAAGTCAGAAAGTATGTATACAATCACAGAAAGTATGTGGTGCACACCGCGTCACTTAGTAACAGAAGGACGGCTTAATGAGGAATGCAAGACTTGGTGGACAGCAATTCTCTGTTACCCAAAACTCTTGTGAAAATGGAAAGAAAAGGAACATGGCCAGGTGGGAACGGGATAATATTCAAAGAATGGAGCACAGAGAGCAAGAATAGGAAGATATAAAAAGGCAGGAGATAGACAGGGCATGAAAATGAAAAGGTAAAACAAAAGTATCAGAAGCCAACAATCAAGTAGTGTGGTGTAGTGAGCCAATGCATCTGAAGTTCAGAATTTATAATGAAATCTAGAAAGCAGAACTATTCAGAAGAGACGTGATCTAAGAATTCAGAAGAAAAGCATTGGTCATAAGACTGAGTGCCTATGTAACAGGTAATATGCAATTACACTCACTTGTAATCATTCAAGCAATAATCATCTTCAAGTTCCGTGTTATTCCAAATTAGGTGCTGCTGACAGGTGGGAATACCTTAGGGGAAGGTTATTTTTAAAAAATGTTAAAATTCAATAGCATCTCCAAAAGAGTATGACACAAAGCTACTTCATTAAAGAACTAAGAGTACTACACACTTTTAAATTGGGGCTGGACAGTTGGCTCAGTTGGTTAGAGCGCAGTGTTGTAACACCGAGGTCAAGGATTCAGATTCCCATTCTGGCCAGCCGCCAAAAAAAAAAAAAAAAATATTAGAGAGCCCTTTAAAGGACAAGATATCATGAATCAGCCCTGAAGAGTTTAAGATTTAAGGCCTATAACCCAGTTCTAAATGTTGTAAAGTACAGTCTTCACTCGGTTATACTCAGTGTTAAAAATATATTCTGGACAATTTTCAATGCTGAAAATTATAGTCTAAAGACAGTTTCTTTACATTTCTGTGATGGTAAAAGAATATTAATGCAGATTCCATACTCTAGCCTGATTAGTTTTTTTTAAAACAAATGGCACATTTGAATGCGCCAAGAAAATTTGGGCAATACTAGTCACGGAGTGAGTATTGTCTACTCAACAGAACATTTAATGGATGTTGACATTGATGAAAATCTTTTTCAAACATCTCACATACTGCCTTCTCAAATTTTATTTATGATACTACAAGTGGGCTAGAATAATAACAGTAAGTGCTACATATGTTAGCTTTTATTATTATGAGCCAGGCACTTTTATATGCACTTGACCTATTATAATTTAACTGCAACAACCATCTTATGAAGTGTGCATCAATAGCAACCCCATTTAACAGGTGATAAAACCAAAGCACAGAGGGATTAAGTGACATACTGAGAATATGTGGTGGATCAGAGATGTGAAGCCATAGCAGGCTGACTTTAAAGACTGCACTCACCCCTTTATGCTAACTGAACTCTAGAATACCAGCCTCCATACCTGTCTGAAGGATATGTTTCAGTGGTGTTTCTGTCAGTAGACCTGAATGTCTACTAAATTTTTACCAAATGTTCTAAGTGCTCATCATGGACTACCACCCACAGGAATTTAATGGGTAATATAGATTATATCTCCCAAAGGAAACAGCCCACTTCTTTTGCTTCTAGCTAAAAGAGAATACCATTAGGAAAGGTTAAGCTAGAAATTATTTCACTTTAAAAGTATTTTCATATTAAAAAATTTTTTAATGGGCTGTTCAGTTAGATCAGTTGATTAGTGTATGATGATGATAACATCAAGGTCCAGGATTCGATCCCTATTCTGGTTAGCTGCCAAAAAAATATATATCTTTTTAAAAATGTATCAAGGTCATCTCTTCAATCAAACTTAACATCAGCATATCTAGTTAAAGCAGTTTAGGCAAGTAATACCACGTTTACATTCAATCAACATTGTAGAGTATTAATTTGTAATGGAAACTTTCTAGCTCGATTAAACAGTGACAACACTACTGTACTCACTTTTAATGGGCTTGCCATCACTTAACAAGCCAAAAAAAAAAATAAAACGTTGGCAGATAACATAGAGAAGTGTGAAATGTCTAAGACTGAGCTGGGATCCCCACTGTCACTTGAGTTGCTTGACGACTTTGGGAAAGTCACCAGTCTTTGTGCGACTTAGTTTAGCTTCCTCTTTCTAGAAGGACTAGGGTTCTTATTACCACTACTAACACTTTCAGAATCGCAAATACATAAAACAACTTTGCTTTAAGATAGGATTTTTATTTGCTAAGCCTGACAACCCTGTTAAAGGGTGGCTCTTTGCCTTTAAACTTCAACTCTTACAAGGGTACTTCAAAAAGTTCATGGAAAGATTCGTATTATCTTGCAATTCTATTTTTCCACGAACTTTCTGAAGTACTCTCATCTTTCTTACATGACTAAATCCAGATACATTAATTTCTATAAAACAAACATATCTTCCCAAAAAACAGATTGCATGCATATAAACTTTCTATTCAGTGTTATAAACTTTTATTCAAATGAAAATATGTTTATAATAAAAATAACAACCATTTGTGAAAAAATAGGCAATACAGAAAAATATAAAAGGAAATAAAAACTATATGTAATCCTAAACCCAGTAGAATCTATTTTTAACATTTTGGGTATATTCCGTTTTAAAACTTATTTTTTTAATAGAATGGTAACAGACTTTGTGACTGTTTTATAAATGGCTTTTTTCACCTAATATATTTTTCATGTTAATAAATAAAAATATACATTGTTTTAAATGATTAGATGGTACTCCAAGATATATTTCTTTCATCACTGATTTACCCAATCCCCTACCAAGAGATATTTTCACCTATCAGTTTCTCACTATTATAAACAAAGCTGTGATAAAGTGATATTTAAGTGTGCATGTACTTGAAAATACATATATGTCTGTATTTGTCTGCTCAGGCTGCCACAAACAAAATACCATAGAGTAGGTGGCATAAACAATAAACATTTACTTCTCACAGTTCTGGAGACTAGAAGTCTCAGAACAAGGTGCAGACAAGGTACGTTTCATTCTGAGTCCTCTTTTTTGGCTTGTAGGCAGACTCCAGCTCACTGTGTGCTCATATAACCTTTCCTTTATGTGAGAGCAGAGAAAGGGAACTCTCTGGTGTCTCCTCTTATAAGGACACTAATCCCATCATGAAGTCCGCCGTCTCATGACCTCATGCAACCCTATTTACCTCCCAAATACCCTGTCTCCAAATAGCAACACATTGGGGGTCAGGGCTACAACATATGAATTTTGAGGGGAAACAAACATTCAGCCATAACTATGTGTGTGTGTGTGTGTGTGTGTGTAAAAACATATTATAATGATTCCAACCTGCTTCTTGTGTCTTTTTTAGAATTTTCAGACGGATGTGTATGGAAAACATGTTCATATCTGCATTTAGAATAAACCATAAAAGTAGAATCAATAGAACTTCTGGGTAATTAAAGATCATGGTAAACCATTGCTCCTATCTCCCAATATTTCCTCCCGAAACAATAGAGAACACCATGAAGGGAAATGAATCTAAATAGAAACTATCTTCTCAGCCCTCATAACCTGAAGAAACAGAATGTCCAAACTTCAAAATAACTATAAATTAAAAGGGTCAATCATCCCATCCCAGCACAGAAGGTCTCCAACTCCCACCCCTGCAGAACTGACTGAGATAAACCGTGGGTTAGACAGAGAGGGAAGATAATGATGGGCCTAAGCTCAATATAAAACCACCGCCAGGAAGACAAAGGCCACACTAAGTATGAAAGTCAACACAAGGATCCAGGTAGATCAGAGCACTGACGACAAGGAAGGGACTTAAAAGCCAAGCAATCTGAAGGAGCGTCTGCAAGAGGCAAAAAACAAAAGGGAAAAAGCACTCTATGAAGCAGTTTTACTGTGCCCTGGCTGTCTGAGCCTGGTGAGTCAGAACACCCACACGCAAGTTACATGAAGTGGGCTGATGACTTAGAGATAGGCAGCAAGAAGCAGAAGCCAAGGATTCACTGTGAGCCAGTACCTCAAGGCTCAGGAAAGCTGCCTGGGGAGGACGGAGTCTAGACTATGCATGTCCCACCTGCACCACAGCTGAGGAACCCAGAAAGCAGCCTGCCCTGGGTTTTACGGTCTGGAGCAACAGGAATTACTGGGCTAGAACACTGAAGGACAGTCTGTTTCCAAGGAGGGACTGGAACAGAGCCAGGTTGTTCTAGCCAGTCCCTCCATATCTCAGAATGTTGCATTCCCAGCACATTCTACAGTTACTTTTGAGAACTGCATATGAGAAAGGACCAAGAACTAGGTCAAAGGCTGGCTAGTTAGCTCAGTTGGTTAGAACATGGTGCTGATAACACCAAGGTCCAGGGTTCAATCCCTGTACCAGCCAGCCGCCAAGAATAAATAAATAAACAAAACAAAAAAAGAACTAGGTCAGTCCAAGGCCACCTGGAGAACTGTCCTGCATACCCTTTAGTGATTCAGTGGAGGGAAAAAGAAGCAAGGGGTGAAATATAATACAAAAATACAAAAGAGAACCACAAAATCAAACGACTCACTCTATTACCATAAAACAATCATGAGGCATCTACTAAAATATCTGCAAATTGCATAGTGACAGAGCACCATCAAACAGAATATTGTAAAATGCTCCAAGATCACAAAAATAAACTACAGAAAAATTAACAAATCCATACAGAGTTAAGAGTAAAAACTAGAAAATGAAATTCCACACATAGTAACCAAGGAAAATTTCACCCAGAAAAATAACTGTGTAGCAGAAGAAAACTGTAAGGCCACACTTCAAACAGAATTAAAAATACTCAAGCATCTGAAGATATGAAAAAACACTTTGAATCAGAAATTCAAAAATTAAGGACAGAAATTAGGTGAAAGGAGACATACAAAAATTATAGAATTAATAAAAAAGAATGACAGTAAGAATCTAAGGAACACAGTTAAATCGGATATCAAGAATTCACAGCACTTTGCTTATAAGTATAAATAAAAGAATGAAAATAAATTCCCATCTCATTAAAAAAAAGAAAAAAAAGTAAATCAAAAGAAAGCACAAGAAAACAAAGATAAAAACAGAAAATAATGAAGTAGAAAATAGGAAAGCAGTAATAAATCAAAACCTTGGCTTTTCAAAAACATTAACAAAGTGTATAAGTGACTAGCTAACTTTATCAAGAAAAGGAAAGAATCACAAATATAGAAAAATAAGTAATGGCAAGATGATAATACTCATCTCTTAGGGAATAACAAATTACCAAAATTTATGCCACTAGCTTAAAGAGACCAATTTCATAGAGAACTAAAACATGTTTCAGGAACTACACCACAATCA
>NW_007728492.1:276945-278416 GCF_000696425.1 Galeopterus variegatus
ATCAAGAAAAGGAAAGAATCACAAATATAGAAAAATAAGTAATGGCAAGATGATAATACTCGTCTCTTAGGGAATAACAAATTACCAAAATTTATGCCACTAAAGTTAGAAAGCTTAAAGAGACCAATTTCATAGAGAACTAAAACATGTTTCAGGAACTACACCACAATCACAAGCATCAGGCCCAAAGGAGAATTCACAGGAATTCACCAAAACTCCAATGAGATCAAATAAATGCTACGGTCTACAAAATTCTCCAAAGCACTGAAAATGAATGAAAACTTCCTAATTTTGATTAAAAAGTAAGTATAGCACTGACTACTAAATCTAATAAAGACAGTCCAAAATCGAAAACTATAGACCAGAATCATTCATTCACATTGATATAAAAATCTACATAGTAACAAACAGAATACAACAGCACATCAAGAAAATAATTTACTGTGACCAAGCAGATTGTATTCCAGGAATGCAGGTTAGTTCAATATTAAGATATCTATTAATATCCTATACCATATTAATTGTTCTAAGGGAAAGAAAATATCTCCACAGATGCTGAGAAAACTTTTGACAAAATTCTGTATCTATTCATGATATTTTAAACGCAAGAAAACAGGAATTGAGAGAGAGTCTCTTAACAAGTTAAAGCAATACTAAAAAGTCTTAAAGCCAGTATCTTAACATTAATAGGAAAACGGTAGAAGCATTTCTATTAAGATCCGGAAGAGGGTAAGGATGCCCACTATTTCTGCCACTACTGAACATAGCACTAGGGGTATTAATCAATGTAATTAGGAAAGAGAAATCAATTAGAAGCCAAAAAATGGTTAAAGTAGTGGTAAAACTATTTTTATTGCAGATGGTACAATAGATAATATACCCAAAAAGCCAAAGAGAATCATGATAAAACTAAAAAAAATTCAGTAAAATAGAAGGATATAAAATGAACATAAACATATCAAAAGCCTTCAGATAAACAATAAATCACTAAAGGACACAATGGTAGAGAAAACCCCTTTTATAATAGCAATAAAGAAGATTTAATACTTAGAATAAACTTAAAAAGAAATGTGAGAAAGGGAAAGACTAGTAGGGATGAAGGGGTAGCAACACCTCTGAAATTTCTGTATAGCTCTGACTTTTAGAACCATGTTACTGTTTCACATCAACTCCCACCCTCCTCAAAAATGAATAATTAAAATTATTCAGGATGTGGGGAGATCCCGAAATAGAAAATTAACAATAACAAATGAACATAATTGTATTATAAAAGAAAGTGTGGGGAAGAAAAACCTAACTTTAGAAAACAATATTTTGACTATATACTATAGACAAAAAGAACTGTATGCAAATATGCAAATATTATACAATAGTAAATTTGCTTCTTAAAGGGATATGGGTTAGTGATTTTGAACTAATTTACGTATATAGTTAAGTTTGAATAAGTAAATACATTATAAAAAATAAAACC
>NW_007728492.1:278863-281495 GCF_000696425.1 Galeopterus variegatus
TGAACTAATTTACGTATATAGTTAAGTTTGAATAAGTAAATACATTATAAAAAATAAAACCTAGTTTCTCACTGTCAGAGATAGAGTTTACAAATAAGGAAAAAGGCTAGAATGAACTCTTTGATGTTGGATTGGAATTGGAGATATCATTATTAATACATGTTTTTTAATATATATACATTTGGATAGAAAAAGGTGTATGCATATACATGTTAGTAAATATACATATTTCCTAGCTCTGCCCATTATGAGGCCCTAAAAGCAATGACATCCCAATAGCAATGAGAACTCTTAGCACCTAGATCTTGGTTTCTAAATACCATTCCAATAAAAGTACCTTAGAGAAATGGCAGATGCCATTTTCGAGTTAGGGAAAGTACAAGATGAGCCTGGAATATCTTGTGGTGCCAGGCAAGGAAAGGATGTGCCTTAAAAATAATTGGGGCATGTCAAAAGGGCACATGAGCCAATCTGAAGGAGATCCTGATAGTCAACTCTGGGACAATTTCAGTAATAAAATAAGTAACAACAGTGATAGATTATAACCCATAGAATAAAATAAATATCCACAAGCCCATGCTGATATAAATAAATAACTGGATAAATAAATAAGGCATAAAGTACAGGGTTTTCTTATAGTATAATGCCAATTAGTACATGCAGAAGGAATAAGGGAAACAGAAAAATCATCATGAGGCAAATACTACAGTAAAAATTGTTGCTGGCAAGAACTATCGATAGATGTTAAAATTACTGGGCAAAATTATAAGAAACAGGATCAGAGCTGGGCAGATTGCTCTTTTGGTTAGAACATAGTACTGTTTACACCAAGGTCAAGGATTCGGATCGCCATACCAGCCAGTCACCAAAAAAAAAAAAAAAAAGAAACAGGATGTTTGCATAGAATCAAAGTAGCTCCCCTCAAGATACTTACTGATTAAAGAGGTAAAAATAGTGACTTTACAGTGGAAAAACTAGTGGATATCAACATAACCATGCAAAGTTAACATTATAAGAATATGACATCCTGACATGATTTACCCTTGACATGAATCAATGAGAAGGGCATAATACCTCTTCTGTGACATTCTTGCCAAAAATATACAACCTCAATCTAATTATGCGAAAGCACCAAGCCCAAACTGAGGGACATTCCATGAAATATCTGACCTGGAGTCTTCAGAGGTTTCAAAGTTATGAAAGACAAAGCATGGTGAGGAACTGTTAAGGAGACTAAGGACCCCCACAGTTAAATGGCAATGTGAGATCCTGGGACAAGAAGAATGTGAGTGGGAAAATCAAAGAAATTCTAAGTAGGCTGACAGATTAATTAATAGTATTGTATCAATATTAATTTCCTGGTTTCAATAATTACACTATAGTTACGTAAAGTGTTGGGGAAGCTGGGTTGAAGGGTATACAGGAACTCTATTATTTTTTCAACTTTTTCTGTAAATCAGAAATTTTTCCAATATAAAAAGCTTTTTTAAAAGTAGAACCAGTAGGTCAAAGTATTTTGTTTGTTTTTTTTTTTTTAACTATATTTTTTCCTTCTTTACTAGTATTTTCTCATCAATATACAAAATGTATTATTATTTCTCCCACTGAAAAAAGACAAAAGATTCTTGAATCCAGGTTTCCTTCCATCCAGTACCCTAATTTCTATCCTTCCCTTTACAGCAAAACTCCTCAGAGGTATATATATTCATGGTCTCCCTGGAACCCACTGCTAATCAGGCTTGCACCCTTACCACTCCGTCAAAATGGTTGGTTAAGGTCACCAATTAACTCTATTGCAAAACCCAATGATCAACACCAAGGTCAAGGGTTCAGATCCCCATACTGGCCAGCCACCAAAAAATAAAATAAAATAACATAAAGCAAAACAAAATAAATCCCATTATCAATTCTCAGTTCTCTTCCTACTTAGCCTATCAAAGCAGATGATCACTCCCTCCTCCTGGAAACATTTTATTCACAAGACACCACATTCTCGGGCCGGCCTGGTGGCGCACTGCTACAGTGCGCCGCTTGGGAGCATGGCGGTGCTCCCACCAAGGGTTCGGATCCCACATACAGACCGGTTCCCGCTCACTGGCTGGAGCGAGGGGCGGGCGCAGCACCGAGGGTTGCGATCCCGTTGCCGGTCCCGGTCCGGCACTGGCGTGACACTGAGGGTTGCGGTCCGTTGCCGGACACGAAAAAAGACAAAAAGGAAAAAAAAGAAAAGACACCACATTCTCTTGGTTTTTGCTCTTTCCTCACTTGGGTCACCCTCACAGCCTCCTTTGCTCATCTGCCTCAACACCGTGACCTCTCCGTTTTGGAGTACCCTTGGATCTCTTCTCTTTTTCAGTGTATGCTTACTCCTTTTGAGACCTCATCCTTCTTTATAACTTTGAATACCAGCTAAATGTTGAACACTCCCAAGACAAGCATACTCTACCATTCAACATATCTCCTTGGATATCTAGCAATCGTCTAAAAATTAACATGTCCAAAACGAAGCTCCCCCAAATCTGCTTCTGCTTCAGTCTTACCTAACTTAATGGCAACTCCACCCTTCTAAGTTTTTCAAGTCAAATACCATGGACTCACCCCTGATACCCTTTTTTCTCTCACATAGTACCAT
>NW_007728492.1:282652-284084 GCF_000696425.1 Galeopterus variegatus
TTTTCAAGTCAAATACCATGGACTCACCCCTGATACCCTTTTTTCTCTCACATAGTACCATTTAATCTGACAGCAAATCTCACGCCATCCAAACATCCACAACACAAATACTTATCTCTCCAACTACCACTACCTAGTCCAAGACAGCACAATTCTCACCTAGATTTTTACAGCAGACACTCTTCTTCTGCTTTTCCCTCTTTCTCTCACAGATTATTCTCAGCATAGCAGCCAGAAGGACTCTCTTAAAATGTGAGTAAGACCTCCAGTTTCTGGCCTGGCATATAAGGAGCTCAGAAGTTGCCACTCCATTCTAACAGCAACTAAAAATCTGAACAAAGAGAAAAATCAACAACTCTTCATAATCTGTCAGAGAAGTGAGGTCATAGGGCAAACCACTGCCCCTAAAATTAGACAGACACACAGGTGAATATAGAAAATCACAATTTACCACAGCAGAAACCTCTGCTGGAAACCAGTGACAGGGCGCAAAAACCTAAACTGCAATTGACAAATTGCTGGAAGATGAATGTGGACAAGCCATAAAGTTAAAAACTCCAAGGGAACCCAGTCATAAGGGGACTCCTACATTTTTGTGAGTTCTACCACCAGGAGCTCAGTCGGGTTCTCACAGTGAATATCAGAAGAAAAAATCCTCGTGCTTTTGGCAAGAGGTGGGGAAAAATTACCATTATATGAAATATGCCAGAGCAGTCTGTTCTTAATAGACCTGTCCTCAGGAGAAACTAGATACCCCATGCCTAGGATGCCAGGGTTTTATGAAAACCTAACTGACCTGGGGTAAGGGAAATACTCAACTNGCCTAGGATGCCAGGGTTTTATGAAAACCTAACTGACCTGGGGTAAGGGAAATACTCAACTCAAGCCCACTCTAGCTATCTGTGCCACCTGAGGGGGAAGTGATTGGGGGTTGAGAAGCACTGGTGAAGTTCACAGTCCAGGGGCACAGGCTCATTAAAGGACCAAGACCCTGTCACAGGACTGTAGAATGCTAGAACAGAGATTATCAGACTAGATCACAAAACAAGATTCAACTATATGGTGTCTACAAGAAACCCATTTCAAACATAAAGACACATTAAACGTTAAAGAATGGAGACAGATATACCAGGCTAACAGTAATGAAAAGAAAACAGGAGTAGCTTTATAATTGTAGACAGAGCTGACTTCAGAGCAAAGCAAGTTACCAAGGATAAAGAGGGGAATTACGTAATGGTAAAAGAGTCGATTCTCCAAAAAGACATAACAATCCTTAACGTGCATGCATCTAACAACAGAGCATCAAAATACGTGAAGCAAAAACTGATAGGACTACAAGGAGAAACAGATGAATCCACTATTACAGTTGGAGACTTCAACATCCCTCTATCACAAATGGACAGATCTAGCAGGCAGAAAATCAGTCAGTACA
>NW_007728492.1:284861-287034 GCF_000696425.1 Galeopterus variegatus
GACTTCAACATCCCTCTATCACAAATGGACAGATCTAGCAGGCAGAAAATCAGTCAGTACATAGTTGCACTCAACAAAACCAGCAGTCAACTAGATACAATTGACATCTACAAAGCACTTCATACAACAGCATAATACACATTCTTTTTAAGCTCATATGAAAACTCACCAAGATAGATCACATTCTGAAACATAAAACATACCTTAATAAATATAAAAGAATATAAATCATACAATATCTGCTCTCAGACCACAATAAAACTAAACTTTAAGTCACTAACAGAAAGACAGCCAGAAAATCCCAAAAGACATGGAGATTTAACAACATACTTCTAAATAATACACAGGTCAAAGAATACATCTTGATAAATTTAAAAATATTTTGAACAAAATGAAAATGAAAATAAAACTTACCAAAATTTGTGGGATGCAGCAAAAGTGGTGCTAAGAGGAAAATTTAGAGCACTCAATGCACATAATAGAGAAGAAGAAAAAGCCAAAACAGTAACTTAAGCTTCATAAGCAGAAGAAAAGAAGTAAAAATTAGAGCAGAAATCAAGGAAATTGAAAACAGGAAATCCCTAGAGAAAATCAACAAAAGCTGATTCTATGAAAAGATACATAAAATTGATAAGCCTCTAGCCAGGATAAGGAAAAAAAAATGAGAAAGAAGACACGGATTATAAATATCAGAAATAAGGCAGGTGGGGGTAAGACGGTTGTGCAGGCCCTGGTGCCGCCAAGGGAGGTGGCAGGTGGTGGGTCGGAAGCGCTGTGGAGGAGCTGCCGGCGCTGCAGTAGGTGCTGCAGGCTGTGCCGCTCAGTGAGCTGTGCCAGCAAGCCCAGAGCCGAGCCGAGCCTCGCTTGCTTTTCTCACTGCTCAACAAGAACCATCAGTAGCACTCTAATCAACTGAGCTAACTGAGCAGCCAACACTTCAATTTTCAAAGAAAATAATTAATAGAGTGAAGAGACAATCTATAGAATATGGGAGAAAATATTTGTGAACTATGCATCAGATGAGGGATTAATATCCAGAATACATGAGGAACTCAAAGAACTCAATAGCAAAGAAACAAGTAATCTGATGAAAATATTGTTAAAAGATTTGACTAGATAGTTCTCAAAAGAAGAGATACAAATGGCCAAGTATATGAAAAAATGCTCAGCATCACTAATCATCAGGGAAATGCAAATCAAAACCACAGTGAGATATTATCTCACCCAGTTAGAATGGCTGTTAATCAAAAAAAACAAAAAATAACAAATGCTGGTGAGGATGTGGCGAATAGGGAACCCTTAAACACTGTTGATAGGAATGTAAAATAGTACAACCACAATGGAAAACAGTACAGTGCTTCCTCAAAAAATTAAACATAGAACTACCATATGATTCAGGAATCCCACTACTGGGTATATATCCAAAGGAAATGAAATCAGTACATCAAAGAGATATGTGCACACCCATGTTTATTGCAGCACTATTCACAAGAGCCAAGATATGAAATCAACCTGTGTCCATTAACTGATGAATGGATGAAGAAAATGTGGTATATTTACACAGTGGAATACATTCAGTCTTAAAAAGAGAATGAAATCCTGTCACTTGCAGCAACATGGATGAGCCTGGAGGACATTATGTTAAGTGAAATAAGCCAGGCACAGAGGATAGATACTGTATAATCTCATTCGTATGTGGAATCTAAAAAAGTGGAACTCCTAGAAGTAGAGGGAGTGGTTACAAGAGACTGAGAAGTTGGGGGAGACAGAGGTGGGAGATGGGGAGAGGTTGGTCAGTGGGTGCAGAGTTACAGTTAGGAGGAATAACTTCTAGTGTTTCATTCCACAGTAGGGTGACTGTAGTTAACAATAGTGTATTGCATATTTAAAAATAACTAGAAGAGAGGATATTGTATGTTCTCACCACAAAGAAATGATAAATGTCTGAGGTGATGGATATGCTAATTATTGTAATTGATCATTACGCATTGTGTACATGTACCAAACATCACACTGTACCAAATAAACATGTACAATTATTATGTGTCAGTTAAAAATAAATAAGTTAATTCAAAAAAGAAATAAAAGAGTGGATATCACTACAGATCCCATGAACATTAAAAGGATAATTAAGGGATATGAACTCTATGCCCAGAAATTGATAACCTATATG
>NW_007728492.1:288739-291302 GCF_000696425.1 Galeopterus variegatus
CACATGGTCATATCAATAAATGCAAAAAATGAACAAGACAAAATTCTATCTATTCTCATGCATGATAAAAAGTTAACAGACTAGAAATAGAGCAGAAGTCCCTCAACTTAATAAAGAACATCTACTTTTAGTAGATGTTCTTTAACCTGCAGTTTACATCATTCTTAATGGTGAGAAATTAGAAGCCTTTTCAGTAAGATAAGGACCAAGACACAAATGCCCCCCAATCACTCCTTTTCATCATACTGGATGTCATATCTAATGCAATACAACAAAAAATTAAAAGTATACTGATTGGTAAGGAAGAAATAAAACTGTCTTTGTTCACAGATGACATGATTGTCTATGTAGAAAACATGAAAGAATTGAGGAAAAAAATTCCTGGAACTAATGAGCAATTATAGCAAGGTTGGAGAATACAAGGTTAATGTACAGAAGGCAATCACTTTCCTATATGCCAGAAATGAACAAATGGAATTTGAAGTTAAAAACACAATACCATTTACACTGGCACCCCCTCCCCCCAAAATGCAACACATAGGTATAANCCCCGGTCCGGTACGGGGGTGACACTGAGGGTTGTGATCCGTTGCCGGACACGGAAAAAAAGACAAAAAAAACCAAAAAAACACAATACCATTTACACTGGCACCCCCTCCCCCCAAAATGCAACACATAGGTATAAATCTAACACACTACGTAAAAGATCTATATGAGGAAAACTATAAAACACTAATGCAAGATAAAAAAAAAAAAAAAGATGAAATAAGTGGAGAGTTATTCCATATTCATGGATAGGAAGACTCAGTATCATGACATCAGTTCTTCCCAACTTGATCTATGGATTCAACACAATTGAAATCAAATAACCAGCAAGTTACTTTGTGGATATCAATAAACTGATTGTAAAGTTTATATGGAGAGTGAAAAGACCGAGTAATGGGGAGATATTGGTCAAAGGGTACAAAGTCTCAGTTATGCAGGATGAACAAATTCTGGAGATCAAATGCATAACATGGTGACCATAGTTAATACTGTATTGTTTACTTGAAATTTACTTAGAGAAGATCTTCATATTCTTTACACACACACACAAAAAATAGTAACTATGTGAGGTGATGGATATGTTAATTAGCTTTACTGTCGTAATGATTTCACAATGTATACATATATCAAAATATCATGTTGTATACCATAAATACATACAATTTTTATATGTCAACTATACCTCAATAAAGTTGGAAAAAGAAAAGACCCAGAATAGCCAACATAATTGAAGGAAAAGAACAAAGTTGGAGGACTCACACTACCTGACTTCAAGATCTACTTTAAAGCCACAGTAATCAAGACATTGTGGTATTGGTGAAAGAACANTGAGTTTAAACAAAAACCTAACCCTTTTACAAACATAAAATCAAAATGAATTATAGACCTAAATGTATAATACCGGGCCGAACACGTGGCTCACTTGGGAGACTGCGGTGCTGGGAGCGCAGCAGCACTGGGAGCGCAGAGGCCGCAGGTTCGGATCCTATATAGGGATGGCCGGTGCGCTCACTGGCTGAGCGTGGAGTGGGTGACACCAAGCCAAGGGTTGCAATCCCCTTACCAGTCACAAAAAATAAATAAATAATTCAAACTTGAGATTGAATGCACTTTTTAAAAAAAATGTATAATACCAAACTATAAAACTCCTAGAAGATATCACAGCAGAATACTGACATGATCTTGGATATGGTGATGACTTTTTAGATACAGCACCTAAGTCAAGACCCATGAAAGGAAAAACTAATAAGATGGACCTATTTAAAATTAAAAACTTCTGCTCTGTGAAAGACACTGTGAAAAGAATGAGAACACAAGCCACACACTGGAAGAAAACAATAGCAAAAGGCATAACTGACAAACAACCGTTGTCCAAAATATGCAAAGAACTCTTAAATTCAACAATAAGAAAACAAACAAAAATAGACAAATGACCTGAATAGACACCTGACCAAAGATGATAGATGGCAAAAAAAGATGCTCATCACATGTTATTAAGGAATTCCAAATTAAAACAATGAGATACCACTACATGCCTATTAGAATGGCAAAAATTTAAAACACTGAAACTCCAAATGCTGGATGCTTCTTCTATCACTCTGGAATGGGCTTTCTGGAGAGTGACATCCTCTTCTTTTCTTTGGTCTCTATTGGTGACTCTCCCTGTGTCAATGCACTCCAGTGGTTGGCAGGCCATCTGCACAGTGGTTGTGGCATCCAGCCGCTTTTGTGGCAGCCATGGCTATTGTGGTGGTTGTGGTCACATGGAAGTGGTGTTCTTGGCATGCTCCTTGCCTGGTTGNACAAAGGGACGAAGGAAACAGACTAGAGAATGCAAAACCATAACCACATAGAGTCAACTGGTCTTTGACAAAGGAACAAAGACAGTGCAATAGATCAAAGGTAGCCTTTTCAACAAATGGTGCTATAACAACTGGACATTCACATACAAAAAAATGAGTTTAAACAAAAACCTAACCCTTTTACAAACATAAAATCAAAATGAATTATAGACCTA
>NW_007728492.1:292529-294134 GCF_000696425.1 Galeopterus variegatus
GCTATTGTGGTGGTTGTGGTCACATGGAAGTGGTGTTCTTGGCATGCTCCTTGCCTGGTTGTGGGAGAAGGGGTTGGTCAAACAGGACATCTTGAGAGCTAATTTTCAGGCTCAAAATCATGCTTATTGTCCCAGGTGCCACAAGTTCCTTCTGGATATTTAGAACAAGTTACAGGAATCTGGGCCAACATCAGATAAGTAGGTGGAGGTAGTGTTCAACTTATTGAGACATTTAAATTTATTTATTTATTTTAAAAGATAATTCACATATTTGTGGGGTACAAAATTGATTTTCAATAGTTGTGTACGATGTTGTGATGGTTAGATCAGGATAGTTAACTTATTCATCATTACAACACATAATCATTCTTTGTTTCCATTAACCTCCCTCCTTCTCCCCCTCTCCTCCCCTTTTCCATCTCTAGTAATCACAGTTCTTTTCTTGCTTTCTAAAAGTTCAATGTATTATTGTGATTGTTGTTTCTTTCTTTCTCTCTTGCTTATTTGTTTATTTATGGACTCAGCTCCACTTATAAGTGAGGACATGCTATATTTCTCTTTCTGTACCTGGGTTATTTTCACTTAGCATAATTTTCTCCAGGTTCATCCATGTTGCTGCAAAGTGGCAGAATTTCATTCTTTTTTATGGATGAGTAGTATTCCATTGTGTATGTATACCACATCTTCCTTATCCAGTCATCTGTCGATGGACACTTAGGTTGGTTCCATAGCCTGGCTATTGTAAATAGAGCTGTGATAAACATGGGAGTGCAGGTATCCTTTTGACATGATGATTTCCAGTTCTGTGGATACTTACCCAGTAGTGGGATTGCTGGATCACATGGTAGTTCTATCTGTAGTTGTTTGAGGAATCTCCATACTTGATTCTTTTGTATGTGAATATCCAGTTTTCCCAGCACCATTTGTTGAGAAGACTGTCTTTTCTCCAGTGAACGGACTTGGCACCCTGGTCAAAAATCATTTGACCATGTATGTAATGGTTTAATTCTGGGCATTCTATACAGGCATACCTGAGACATTCTGAATTCAGTTCCAGACCACCACAATAAAGCAAGTCACATGAATTTTTTGGTCTTCCAGTGCATATACAAGTTATGTTTACTATACTGTATTCTATTAAGTGTGCAATAGCAGTATGTCTAAAAAAACAATGTACACACCTTAATTTAAAAAATATATTTTATTGCTAAAAAATGCTCATGATCATCTGAGCCTTCAGCAAGTCATAATCTTTCTGCTGGTGGAGGGCCTTGCCTCAGTGTTGATGGCTGCTGACTAATCAAGGTGGTGGTCGCTGACCACCCAAGGTGGGCTGTTGTGGCAATTTCTTAAAATAAGACAACAATGAGGCTGGCCAGTTATCTCACCTGGTTAGAGCATGGTGCTGATAACAACAAAGTCAAGGGTTTGGATCCCTGTATCAGCCAGCTGCCGAAAAACAAACAACAACAACAAAAAAGACAACAATGAAGTTTGCTGCATTGATCAACTCTTCCTTTCACAAAAGATTTCTCTGTAGTGAATGGTGCTGTTTGATAGCATCTTACCCACAGAAGAACTTCCTTAAAATTGGAGTCAGGAAGC
>NW_007728492.1:294959-299773 GCF_000696425.1 Galeopterus variegatus
TGGTGCTGTTTGATAGCATCTTACCCACAGAAGAACTTCCTTAAAATTGGAGTCAGGAAGCGGGGAGAGTGAAGGGGTAAAGGAGGAATTGGTAAAGAGACACAAAAATCAACTATGTTGTATATTGTAAATTAGAATAAATAAAAAATAAATAAAAATAAAATTGGAGTCAATCCTCTCAAACCTTACTACTGCTTTATCAACGAAGTTTATGTAAATCCTTTGTTGTCATTTCAACAATGTTCACAGCATCTTCACCAGGAGTAGATTCCATCTCAAGAAACCACTTTCTTTGCTCATCCATAAAAAGCAACTCCTCATCCATTAAAGTTTTATCCTGAGATTGCGACAATTCAGGCACATCTTCAGGCTCCACTTCCAATTCTAGTTCTCTTGCTGCTTCCATCACATCTGCAGTTACTTCCTCACTGAAGTCTTGAACTCCTCACAGTCATCCATGAGAGCTGGAATCAACTTCTTCCAAACTCCTGTTAATGTTGATATTTTGACCTCCTCCCATGAATCATGAATGTTCTTAATGACATCTAGAATGGTGAATCCTTTCCATAAGGTTTTCAATTCACTTTGCCAAGGGCCATCAGAGGAATCACTATCTATGGCAGCTATAGCCTTACAAAATGTATTTTTTAAACAATAGGACTGCAAAGCCAAAATTACTCCTGATCCATGGGCTACAGAATGGATACTGCACTAGCAGGCATGAAAACAACATTAATATCCTTGTACATCTCCATCAGAGCTCTTGGGTGACCAGGTACACTGCCAATGAGCAGTAATATTTTATTTCAGAGCAGTAGGTCTCAACAGTGGTCTTAAAATATTGGTTTTGGGTGGCCAGGCAGATTTCCAATGAGCTGTAATATTTTTTTTCAGAGCAGCAAGTCTCAACAGTTGGCTTAAAATATTCAGTAAACCATGCTATAAACAGACGTGCTGTTATCCAGACTTTGTTGTTCCATTCATACAGCACAGGCAGAGGAGATCTAGCATAACTCTTAAGGGCCCTAAAATTTTCAGAATGGTAAATGTGCATAGATTTCAACTTAAAGTCATCAGCTGCATTAGCCCCTAACAACAGAATCAGCCTGTCCTTTAAAGCTTTGAAGACAGGCATTGACTTCTCTATAGCTATGAAAGTCCTAGATGCCATCTTCTTCCAATAGAAGGCTGTTTCGTCTGCATTGAAAATCTGTTATTTAGTGTAGCCACCTTCATCAACTATCTTTGCTGGATCTTCTGGATGACTTGCTGTAGCTTTCACATCAGCATTTGCTGCTTCATCTTGCACTTTTATGCTATGGAGATGGCTTCTTTCCTTAAATCTGATGTACCAACTTCAAACTTTTCTTCTGCAGCTTTCTTACCTTTCTCAGTCTTCGTAGAATTGAAGAGAGTCAGGGCCTTGCTCTGGATTAGGCTCTGGCTGAAGGGAATACTGTGGCTGGTTTGATCTTTTATTCAGACCACTAAAACTTTCCCCATATCAGCAATAGGCTGTTCCACTCTCTTATCACTCCTGTGTTCACCAGAGTACCACTATTAATTTCCTTTAAGAACTTTTCCTTTGCATTCACAATTTGGCTAACTGGCGCAAGAGGCCTAGCCGTTGGCATCTTGACTTTCAACATGCCTTCCTTGTTAAGCATAACTATTTGTAGTTTTTGATTTAAAGTGAGATATCTGCAACTCTTCCTTTCACCTGAAAACTTGCAGGCCACTGTAGGGTTATTAACTGGCCTAATTTCAATATTGTTGTGTCTCAAGGAATAGGCAGAGAGAGAGAGAGGAACAGCTGATCAATGAAGCAGTCAGAACACACACAACGTTTATCAATTAAATTTGCTGTTTTTTCTGAGGGTGGCTCACGGTGCCCCAAAACAATCACAATAGTAATGTCAAAGATCCCCGATCACAGATCATCATAACATATTTAATAAAAATGGAAAAGTTTGAAATATTGTGAGAATTACCAAACTGTAGCACACAGACACAAAGTGGAAAATGGTGCCAATGGGCTTGCTTGACATAAGGTTGCCACAAATCTTCAACTGGTAAAAAATGCAGTATCTGTGAAGTGCAATAGAGTGAAACTCAACAAAATAAGGTATGCCTGTATTTAACGTACTGCAAAACCCCACAACTCTTACCCTAGAATGCTACCCAGCAAAAATAGCTTTCAAAGACCACAGGCAAGTATGTCAGGGAATATGGTGGAACAAGGAACTCCAAAAGTCCACCCCTCCGTAAAAGAAAATTAAAAATTGCAAAACGAGTCAGAAAAAATTCTTTCAGAACACCAGAAAAAATACCAAATGCTTGCAACAACCTGGGGAGCACTTATTTAAAACAAAAACAGAAAAACACCTGAATCTTGATTAGAAGAAGGAGCTTTATAGCATTTTAACTTACACTAGTCCCACCCCCCCTGCACTCCCCATATCAACAGCAGCAGCAGCCTTGAAAATAACAGGTTGTTTCCCACCACCAGTACCAGAAGGAACACAAAGGACCCCATTCACAAAAAAATTGAAATTATTTGTTTTGAACTGTTTGGTGACTCACTGGAAGACCCTCTCAAATAGCTTGTTTATCTTTCCTAACACAACTTCCCCAGCACTAAAGCCATTACTAGAGGACATGTGTTGAAAATATTAACAGTAAATGTTTTAGTTGCTGCTGCCTGAAGCAATGGATAATAGTTGAGGAAAACAACAGACTAACCAAAAACCTTGGAAGAGAAAGGATGGGAGTAAGATACTTTGGCAAGTAAGAGCCTTGAAAAGCTCTGACATACTCTTGGGAATCCAGAGAGCAATGTGCATGTCCAAGGGCTGAACATCCTCAGGAAAGAGCTGAAAAGGCCCTAAGTTCTCACTTCTGGCTAACCTCCAGACTTTCTGAACAAGCAAGATGTGAAAGCTGAAACAGATCTGTAAACTGCCTGGTTGAGTGTTGAAGGTGTGCCCCAACACACACACACTCCCTTTCTCTCTTACACACACACACACACACACACACACACACACACACACACGAGAGAGAGAGAGAGACACCTCTACAAAGAGTGAGAGAATTTCTTATTTCAGTCATTTAAAGAAATCTCTGTCCACACTCAGCTGACCACTAAGCCAATGGAACAGAGACTGCTTGACCACAAATGTTAAAGAATACAAACTTCACCAACTTAATTCAGAAAAGTTAAAACAAAACAGGGATCTACACGTCACCAAGATGGTGGAACAGACAATCCCAATGTCACTCCCACCAACAACAGACCAACGTACAACTATTAAAACACAAAAACTGCCATCCTGTAATCATTGGAACTTGGNACACACACACACACACGAGAGAGAGAGAGAGAAAGAGAGAGAGAGAGAGAGAGACACCTCTACAAAGGGTGAGAGAATTTCTTATTTCAGTCATTTAAAGAAATCTCTGTCCACTCAGCTGACCACTAAGCCAATGGAACAGAGACTGCTTGACCACAAATGTTAAAGAATACAAACTTCACCAACTTAATTCAGAAAAGTTAAAACAAAACAGGGATCTACACGTCACCAAGATGGTGGAACAGACAATCCCAATGTCACTCCCACCAACAACAGACCAACGTACAACTATTAAAACACAAAAACTGCCATCCTGTAATCATTGGAACTTGGGGCAAGAGACCCATTGAGCCCATGAAGGTGTGAAAAGCCACAGGGAGTAGGAGGAAGTAATACCCCAATCAGACCCTGACCCAGCCACTCACAGAGAAGCTACCAGCACACAGAGCACCTACCTATAGACAGCAAAGCCACAGCAGCACCCTGTGTATGAAGCTACTTGGAGTCTGCACGGGAGAAGTGCACCATGATCACTGGCAAAGAAAAAAAATCACTTTGGAGGTACATCGCATTTCCCAGACCAGCTGCTCAATCACCCAGAGGTTGGTGAGTTTTTGCAGGGGACTCGTGCAGGGCCTGCCCCACAGGAAACATTTGCAGTGCCAGGCAGTGGGGGGTAGTGGGGTGTTGATCCACCAGGATTGCATTGAGGAGCAGTTTAGGCAGCTGATCTCCTTGCAATTGGCACAGCCGCACACAGTGGAGACTGGTCAGTGTGATATGTGATAGAACTGCAGGGGGCACAGTTTGTAGGAAAGACTCAGTCCCAGGCCAGAATCTCCACACAGCCCAGTTACATTTTTGGTGATCCCACATGACCCAAAAGTGACTAAAATGCCAACATTTAAAATCCAGGCCACGTAAAAAGTCTTTTCTTATCTAAGAAACAACAGTAAGGCAGCAATTTAGCTCAGGCACGGTGTTCAAGTTCTGGTACCCTCAGGAATTTTCCCCCAATGTGGGAATTAAAGACAGGACAACAAATTCGTTCCAGTGCAGTTTGAAAGTGGTGGTGGTTGCTGTTAACCCACCACAGAACAGAAAAAAACCACAGCCCAAAGTTCTGATACTGAGCTTTTAGAAAAGCTCTGACACTACTAAACAACATCTGTGAAACGAGAAAGAGGCAGCCATCTCTTCAAATGCCCAAGCAACAATGTAAAGACACAAAGATTGAGAAAGAACAGAGAAACATAACACAAAGAAAAAACCCAAAGTGTCAAAAACTGACCCAGAGGAACACTAGATTTACAAAATGTCTGACAGAGAATTCAGAATAATCCTCTTAAAGAGCTTCAGGGAGTCATAGGAAAAAAAAAAAAAAAACAGAAAATTAAATCATATTTGGAAAACAACCCAGAAGCAGAATAATAAACTTAACAAAGAAATAGAATCAATTTT
>NW_007728492.1:301472-301710 GCF_000696425.1 Galeopterus variegatus
TGGCAGACAACCTTAAGTGCACAAACATTTGAATCATGAATGTTGCAGAAGGGGAGGAGAAAGAAAAAGGCATGGAAAACCTATTCAACAAATTAGCAACACAAAACTTCCCACATACAGGGAGAGACATGGACCTTCAGATCCAGGACGCTCAAAGATCCCCAAACAGATTCAACCCAAAAGGATCCTCTCCAAGACACATTATAGTCAAACTGGCAAAGCTCAAAGACAGAGAGAA
>NW_007728493.1:0-989 GCF_000696425.1 Galeopterus variegatus
AACCCCTTCAGCACCAGCTACTTTGCGGAGAGGAGCCATGGTAGAGGAAGGGAGGAGTCCCGGGAACGAGTTACCGGGGCACTGAAAGAGGCAGAGGGGGAGGGGGAAGGAGGGAGAGCGGAAGGATTAGGTGGAGCAGAAGATGGCGGTGGAGTGAGCCGCTGCGGGGGTTCGGGGGACGGAACTACAGGAGGAGGGGGTCTGTATGGAGGAGGTTCGTCTGCAGGGTCAAAACCATCAGAAAGAGGGGATAATGGAGGTGGCGAGGATAGAGGGGGTTTGGAAGCAAGGAGAACCTGGGAGGGANAGACCTTGAATGCCACTGATAAAATTTCGGTTTGTGGAGTAGGAGGGCCCTGTTCCAGTTTTTTTAATTTAGTTCTAATGTTGGGGTAGGCTTGAGCCAAAAAGTATGTCATGAGGACATGGCGTCCCTCCTCTGAGGAGGGATCCAGGTTGGTGCATTGCTGGAGAGCCTGAGTTAGTCGATTGAGGAACTCGGACGGAGTTTCCTCCTTTTTTTGGAGAATTTCTTGGACATTTTGGAAATTAACAACTTTGTGGGCAGCTTTTTTAAGACCTGCTATTAGGCAGGAGGCAAATTGGTCTCGTGCCTGAATACCCTGGATTGTATTATAATCCCAATGTGGATCCTGCTCAGGAACTGTGTGTGGGCTGGTTGGGAAGGTGGGATTAACGCAATGGTTTTCATCTGCATGAGCTTGGGCCACGTCCCAGATGCGGTGGGGCTCTTCAGGAAGGAGGGTGTTAGCCAGTAGCATGTAAATGTCATGGTGGGTGAGACTGTAGGCCTGGAGAACCCATTGGAATTCCTTAATGTAAGTGGTAGGATCAGTGGTAAACAATCCTGATTTTCTCTCTAATTGAGTAAGGTCTGCTAGTGAAAAGGGAACATGTACCCTAACAACCCCTTCAGCACCAGCTACTTTGCGGAGAGGAGTCATGGTAGAGGAAGGGAGGAGTCCCCG
>NW_007728493.1:1880-4854 GCF_000696425.1 Galeopterus variegatus
CTGTCACCTCCATGAGGGTGAGTGCCCAGAGGCTCAAAGGAACCCGGCACAGGGATTTTCGGGAGCCCTGGGCTCAGAGAAACAGAAATACCAGATTGAAGGAAAAAGCGAGAGAATGGGAGCTTCACCCTGAAGAGGTCGCCTCTAATTGGGCTGGGAAAGGAGGGGCATGTGGATTGCCTAATGTGACGAGAGAATACCTAAGGGTCTGCCCGGTGCCCTGAAGGCCGTGGTGGGGTGTATTCTCTGTCCTAGGGCTGGGCGTCAGAGGGACACCAGACGATTATGGTAGCCCAGCCTAAGATGGCGCCCCCGGAGAGAGACTTACGTTTAGGTGAGCCGGTGGTGGGTGCGGAGAGCCAGCACCGGAGAAAACGGACGAGGGTGAAGCGTCAGCAGCGGGAACCACCGAGAGAGTGAAGGAGGTCCGAGAAGGAGTCCCCTTGGGTAAGGGGTGAGGTCCGCCCGGGTTTCGGCACCAATCAAAGGACGACAGGACCCGAGCTGACAGTTCACCGGAGAAGTTCTGCTTTATTTGGGGGAGAAGCATACATTTATATAGAGCTGGGTTCCAGGAGAGGGTGGTCAGTACACAGGGCGGTAGTTGATTGGCCGGGGGCGGGTAATGATTTCTGATAGGCTGCACCTTGGCGCCGGCGAGATTGTTAGGACCTGAAAGAGAAAAGCGCCATGTTTTAGGGAGTGCCTCCTTTGGGGTCTTCTATGGGGCCTTACAGTCAGGACTGCTTGTTTCCTTGTTCTCATCAATTGAGAGAGCTCCTGTCTCACAATTATTGAAGACAGGTGCTTTCTTTGGTCTTAATGGGTCAACTTATGGCCTCTACACCATAAAAAATAAAGTGTAGAGGAATGGTATATTCTCACTGACTTAGACCTGTGCTCCAAACCAGTCATTGGCACAGGGGAGTGTCAGGAGATGGGTTATCACGATTGGGTTATATGGTCAGGACCCACCCTGGATCTAGAGTGAATTCCTTAAGTTGTATTTCTGTGACAGATGGCAGAGGGGTTGATGAATATTGGCCAGTTGATTGCAATATCAACCCCAACATTAAAATCTAAACTCATCGGGGCTGGCCGGGTGGCGCACTGCTACAGTGCGCCGCTTGGGAGCACGGCTGCGCTCGCGCCAAGGGTTCGGATCCCACATACAGACCGGTTCCCGCTCACTGGCTGAGCGAGGGGCGGGCGCAGCACCGAGGGTTGCGATCCCGTTGCCGGTCCCGGTCCGGTACGGGCGTGACACTGAGGGTTGTGGTCCGTTGCCGGACACACAAAAAAAAAGACAAAAAGGAAAAAAAAAAAAATCTAAACTCATCATGTCTACTTATTCCCCTTAACCCAGACTTCTTCATGTATTTTCTATTTCAGCAAATGGTCTCACCATTAACTCAAGTACTTCAACCAGAAACCAGTCTCCCTCGACTTTGTCTCTTTTCCCCTCTCCCCCATCCAATGATCACTCAATCACCAAGACTTAGTAATTTTGTCATTTGGGTCCCCCTCTCATATCTGCTCTCACCACTCTAACAGACTTTTAATTGGTTTCCTTTCTCCAGTCCCAACACCCTCTAAGCTACCCTCCCTGCCGCTTTCAGAATGAGCCTTCTAATATGCAAATCTGATCTTTTTTGTCACTCTTTTTGCTTAAACCCTTCACTGACTTAATATCATTTACAGGATAAAATCTAACTCCTCCGCAGGTGGTTGGGGTCTAAGTGGGATTTAAAATGCTTTATCTTGGCTGCAAAGGTACCACAGCTAATACTGACACATAATAGTGTCAATAAACACTTGTTGCTTGTATGTAAGGGCCTGACAGGAGGGTGGGTTTGGGCTGTGAACCCTGGGTGCAAGGAGGAGTTAATACAAGGCAGCCTGAAGTTTGACAAAGCTCAGAATTTATACTGGCATGGTGGGTTGTTCTGTGTTTAATTGTAATCTGGTGCTAAGAGCTTTGGTTTAGAAGTTAGACAGCTGGGGTTGGGTTTGAACCCTGACATCTCTCTTTGTCACCTTGGGCACGCTGTCGAACTCCAGCCTCAGCGCCTTCCTCTGCAAATAAAGAGACTATATTACCCACCTCAAAGGTTTCTTGTGAGAATTTCATGAGACGATGCTCAAAAACACTCAGCACATGGTAAATATGCAAAAAATATTGGTCGATATTGTTATTGTTATTTCTGAATTGAAATCTAATACAAATTACTAATATTTAAAACAAACTGAGGTGTTTTATCAGTACAAAGTTATCCTATAAAAGTATGAATGATTCCTCTCAAATATGAACACAAGTTTTCCTATTGATTGTCTTCAATGTGTTAAAATTTGGGATGAGATGTCTGTAAGTGTGAACTTTTTACATTAGTTTTTAAATAGTTAAAAATATGGGCCGGCCCAGTGGCGCACTCGGTAGAGTGCAGTGCTTGGGAGCGTGGCGGCGCTCCTGCCTAGGGTTTGGATCCCATATAGAGACCAGTCCGCTCACTGGTTGAGCGTGGTGCGGGTGCGACACCGAGGGTTGCGATCCCGTTACCGGTCACGAAAAAAAAAAAAAAAAAAGACAAAAAAAATAGTTAAAAATATACCAATATTGAAATAAATCCCAAACATTTAGGGAACTCTTGAAACACTTCTGACAAAGGCTGGGTTCCATAGACATGACTGAAAAACTGCGGATCTGGCCTGGCACTGTACAATACTGTAGCCACTAGCCACACGTGACTATTGAGCAACTGAAATTGGCCAGCCCCCCAAAAGACCGAAAAACAAAACTGCGATGAGCTATAAATGTAACATACACATGGGACCGCAAAGACTTAGTATAAAAAAGTAAAATTTCAATAAGTTTTTATATCGATTATGTATTGAAATAATATTTGAGATATGTGTGGTTAAGTAAATATATTATTAACATTAGTTTCACCTGTTTCTTCTTACCTTTCCAATGTGA
>NW_007728493.1:5187-6548 GCF_000696425.1 Galeopterus variegatus
TTGCGATCCCGTTACCGGTCACGAAAAAAAAAAAAAAAAAAGACAAAAAAAAAAGTTAAAAATATACCAATATTGAAATAAATCCCAAACATTTAGGGAACTCTTGAAACACTTCTGACAAAGGCTGGGTTCCATAGACATGACTGAAAAACTGCGGATCTGGCCTGGCACTGTACAATACTGTAGCCACTAGCCACACGTGACTATTGAGCAACTGAAATTGGCCAGCCCCCCAAAAGACCGAAAAACAAAACTGCGATGAGCTATAAATGTAACATACACATGGGACCGCAAAGACTTAGTATAAAAAAGTAAAATTTCAATAAGTTTTTATATCGATTATGTATTGAAATAATATTTGAGATATGTGTGGTTAAGTAAATATATTATTAACATTAGTTTCACCTGTTTCTTCTTACCTTTCCAATGTGACTACTAGAAAATTTCCCATTACACCTGTGGCTCACGTTACATTTCTATTGAACAGGGCTGATCTAGACTTCCTCTGGCTTTACCTACTTCTCTCTGGAATTCACTGCCTCTCTGTTCCGCTTTGCTCCCTTTAACTCATTTCAAAGATCTCCAGCATCCACTTTTTGCTCTGCACATCTTGTGAATAACCTTTGGTCAGAGGGCTACGATTCCGCCTTGGGGATCTGTGAATTCTGAATTAGAACTTCCTTGGCCCACTCTGCCACCTCCTGTGGCTGGAGCTGAGTCTCAGGAGCACAGCCTGATGTCCCCGGAGACTTCATTAGGGCCAGTCCCTGTGTGTAGAACTCAGCAGAGCCCTCGGCTGAGCAGGGGTGGCTGGGTGCAGGCAAAGTATGCTCTCTATGTCCCTGGGGGATGCTGTTCCTCCCAACACCCGCTCTTAGATTTCTGCATGGTGCTGGTTACACGTGCAATGGCGTGCAGTGGGGAGAACACAGCTTTGGATTAGAGAGGTTCTGATCCCAGTTCCATCTTAGTAGCTCTGCGACACTGGGCTTGTTTCTTGATATCTTGTGCCTCAGTTTCCTCTTCTGTGTAATGGGAGTGATACCAACCTCTGAGAATTACTGATAGACTTTAATGGGATCATGCAAGCAAACTGCCTAGCCCAGTGTCTGGCATATGTGGATCTTGATCTGCTTCTTTTTCCCCTACCCATCTCCATGCTTGGTGGAGGGTAAATTTTTGAGAAGGAGAAGGGGAGAGCAGGGAAGATGGAAGGGCACAGAACAGAAAGGCTGAGGGCACTAAAGGAAAACTTCCTGAATGCCCATCTTTGCCCAGGGCTAGCCTTGAGGTAGGAGACAGGGCTGGGGCTGCTCAGAGCTCTGGGTTAATGAAGAACTGGAGCCCACTCCGATGCTGTC
>NW_007728493.1:6823-8887 GCF_000696425.1 Galeopterus variegatus
GAGAAGGAGAAGGGGAGAGCAGGGAGGATGGAAGGGCACAGAACAGAAAGGCTGAGGGCACTAAAGGAAAACTTCCTGAATGCCCATCTTTGCCCAGGGCTAGCCTTGAGGTAGGAGACAGGGCTGGGGCTGCTCAGAGCTCTGGGTTAATGAAGAACTGGAGCCCACTCCGATGCTGTCACCATTGATTTTTCGTTCCAGGCAGCTTTGCAAGCTGCCCCGAGAATCAATGTCGGAAGGTGAAAACAAATTTCTAAAATTAGCCTGGAATATACTGCAAGAAAAACCTTTGGCACCACAAATTGTAATATAGCAAATACCTGGGGAAGGTGTCATAATGGGGAATGCAGGGGACAGACAGCATACGTCAGTGCTCACTGCCTCAGCATGGGGGAACCAGTCCCCATACGTAACGATCCCATCCGCTGGGAAATACACACAATCCATCACCACTCGGATGCATGCACAGCATATTCCAGCACCTTGTGAGTCCCATTACGCAGACATTAAACTAGCAAGAAAGGACGGCTGGCCGTGCCAAGGTCTGGGGAGGGAGGGGCATGCATTTGCACCCCTCTGGTGGTGCTAGTAAGTGTTCCATCTTGCCAGAGAGCTCATGTCTATGGGCAGTAAGTGCCAGGAAACCATTAGATTTTTGGCTAGGTTACTCTGCTGGGCAGAGTCAGATGTGACCATTTGCACTGAGTTAGGAATCCCACACGTGACCGTTCTCTGCTCACTTTTCTTGATGATGTGTCTGAGATAAACCTTATTATCTGAAGGGAGCACCCGCACAGCCCAAGTGCCTGCATGTCTTATTTTGCAGTCTTCCCACATTCCCACCCCACCCCTTGCTGAAAAGCTATAAGAAGATAGGAAATAAACAATGAGTTTCACGAGAATCATTTTGTGACAGGAGATGTCCTCATGGGACCCATTTCCCAGACTGTGGTGTTTCAGGAAGGGTGAGTGAAGGGGGTGGACATTCATCCTGGCTTTTGTGACTCACGGATGACATAAAGGAGTTGGAGAACATTCCTGTGGCTGTCCTATCCTGAGTAGTCTCTGGGATGTTTTAGTACAACTAAGCATCTGAGTTAGAAGGTTCTTGGTCCATTGCCAGCTCCCAGTGGGACTGGGACATCATTACAACCCATAGCAGCTGGGAGAACTTGAGTTTAAGGCCCCAAATCTGCCAGAAGAGATAGTCACCAACTGCAGGAAGATATCTGACAATTTCCTTTTGCAAAATAGATTCCAAGGAAATAACCAAGATGGAAAAAAAGTATTTGCACACCCATGTTTATAGCTGCTTATTCTGTAAGTGTAAAATTTTGGAAACAACCAAATATGAAACTTCTGGGGCTTGCTTAACTGACACAGTAGCATCATGGGGTGGGGCCTCAGGGTGAAGCAGGTAGGGTGAGATGTTATGGACTGAAAGGGACACAGAGCAATCTGCCCACTGGGACTGTAGCTGAGCTCATTGAGGGCATAGCCATCGGAAGAAGTGAGTCATGATGAAAATAATCAGGACTTTATAGACATTGATAATAAAATTCACCATGATCACAGACTGTTAGTTCAGAAGGGCCCTCAGTGGTAATCTTGTCTGACTCTTCATCTCACTAATTGATTCAACAGATAATTTTTTGAGCATCTACTATAATGCAGGTATGTGCTAAGGACCAGGGAAAATAATGTGCAAACCCAAAGTTCTGACCCTCATGGCCTGCAAGGTTTAAAGCACAAATCCTTTCTACACTGCTTCTGATAACCAGTGACCATCCAGTATCTGCTGGAGAACACTGCGTTCTGGGGTCAGTGCTCCTCCACTGCAGGACCTCTCTGGCTGGGGCTGAAATGTGCCTCTTGTTCCTTTCATTTCAGAGCTGACAGTCCTCTGGGTTCACACTCAACAGGTCTCTTCCTCCTTTAGACTAAGCCCATGTGTTTTCAAGATGGAAGAGGGTATTCAAAAGTCCAAGTCCTGGTGAGCTTGGCTGTGGTCACACCTGGGGGAAGGGTGTTCTCAGAGCTGCCATTCCCTCTCCCAGGACTGCA